>NC_143026.1:39520000-39682500 GCF_057628025.1 Oncorhynchus mykiss | reverse complement strand
AGCGCACGATGGGACAAGAACATCCCTGTCCGGCAAAAACCCTCCCCTACCCCGTACGACACTGGGCCAATTGTGCCCCGCCCCATGGGTCTCCTGGTCACGGCCGGCTGTGACAGAGCCTGGACTCAAACCAGGATCTCTAGTGGCACAGCTAGCACTGCGATGCAGCGCCACTCAGGAGGCCCCCAGATTTGTAATTGTTTTTTCATCAGGTTGTATGGTTTAAAAAGAAACCGTTGGAAAAACTGGTCCTAGGGAGGATGAAAACATGAAAGTTGCCTGATACCTCGTTTATTGTCTCTTCTCATGCCCACGGATCCTAGGAGGACCATGTCATACTCTGTTATTACAAGGGAATGAATATGAAGGCAGCACCACTGGGATCATAGTATGTTGCTACTGTAATAATGTAATAGATAAATAACAGGGGCTCTCTGGTCTGTAATATCCCTAGCTCCATAAACATGGGTTATTACCCCAGCCTGGACAACATGCTGCTCTAACCGGCAGTAGAAAAGAAAAACACAGTAATGTTACAGTACATTGTGATATCGCTCATCCCAAGGGGCCCCGAGAGAACCCTACAGTAACACTGCGGATAAAGAGAGCAGATTTGGCCAATACAACTCTTCAATAACTACTGACATTTTCACCAGAAAAGAGTGGATACGGTATTCAGTAAGTCAGATGTGGGTCATGGCTGGTGTCATATTATGTAAAATGATTTCCTTTTAACTGCTCGGTGATGAAGCATCCCGTTTGAAGTACTGCACATGGTATAAAGGCAGTGGTCATGTTCAGAGGTGATGATGTAAACTAGAAGTGACTTCTTATTGACAAAGAGAAGTCCATTGAAGAATGGATTTAACAAATTGATTGATTCACATAAAAGGTACATATTCCAAAACGAATACTTTTCCACGTGAACCCAGTGCTAAACAAGGGCTGATTTCAGTCTCAGGTTTATATATAAAAAAAAAAAGTCTCACATTACTGCTGCCGTGTAACTTGATGCGGTTTCTGCCTCTTGTCCTACTTCCACAGAAACCCCTTTTGTGTGGGGAAACAAGCCGTCCCTCCCCTCAGGTCAGGCAGAATGCAGGGCTCACTGTGACTACAGTTTCACCTTCAACCACTCATATATCACTGTAATAGTGCTATCGTTTACGTCTTAGTGGTGTATGAGATCTAAAAAGCATTTACCTTCTGTGCTCTTGGAGTGGTGCAGAATCCTTTGGTTCATCTTCTCCTTTTCACTCTTCAGCAGGGAATTCTCCCTCTCCAGCTCCTCCACTCTCTAAGGAAAAAGAACAAGAGCATTAATGAAAGCAATAGAGACATCAGAAAGAGCATGGTGGCCGTTCAAGAGCAATGCATTTTCTTTTATCGATTTCAATTTTCTACTTCAGACGATAGATGCTACTTACTCTCTACAAGTGAGCAAAAGGTCTATTTAGTTGTTTTGTTTCCCGGTTTCTCTTTAAGTGACTATAAATCTGTCGATCCTACGTGTGAGGCTCTCATAGTGATGTCAGACGGAGCTAGAGAGCCAGGGACAATTCTTGCATTGTTACAAACTGAATCAAAAGGGCCAAAGATGGGTGTCTATTACCACTGAGAAAGCCTGAGGCCAATCTACTTAACAATGATCTTTAAGTCAGATTAAGTCAGGTGGTCAAAACAATACAAAAATTTATGCATGATATCACTTTCAGGTCAGTAGAAGACCACTGACACATACAGTTAAATCCACATTGAGATTGTTGGAGAATCAGATGTTCAGTAACTTGACTCTAAAGAACAAAAATTCAGTAAAACCGCTGCTACCAGCATCTTCTGTAGTTACTCGGGCAACTGATGACTGTTTTCACCCACGGGTTTCAAACAGAAGGTTTTATTCTGTCAACATTAGGGCTTTGGAGAACATACAAGGTAAAGGAAAATAACCTTCTCCTCTTCAGTGATTGACAGCTCACCTGTTCAAATCTCATCTTCTCGTTGCTGTGCTCCTCCTCCAGCTTCTTCCTGTGGGCATGTGCTTCCTGGAGCTCCGCCCTCAGCTTCTCCAGCTCATCCTTCAGAGAGGTCAGCTGACTGCCGTCTCCCTGACGACTGCGCATGGTCTCCAGCTCCTTCTGCAGCTTGTTCACCTCTGAGCCCAGGGAGGCTTTGGCCACCACCAGTTGCTCATTCTGAGTCTTCAGATCTTTGGTCTAAACAGTGGGACAGGAGAGAGAGAGCTCTGTTACTGCTATGGGACGTCACATCACTTTCAAATCAATCCCTTTTTAACATAACTTGCAGTCTAGACTAGCCAAAAAACCTTCTGTGCCAAAATGATTGCAAAGGGAAATATTGACCTTTCATTGACCCGTCTTTGTATTATGGCACTCATTGTAGGCTACTAGCGTTACAGGTCAGTGTACTCCTATAAAAAGTTGCCTGGGTCAGAACCATACGTCATTGACTGTACCTGGTCATCCATCTTCCTCTGCAGTTGGACGATCTTGTTCTCCATGCCCGTGTTGAGCTTCTTCAGATGTTGAGCGGACCTCGCCTCAATCTTCAGCTGTTTCAGCTCCCGCTTGGCTCGCATGCGGCGGTAGGCACACTGGATGGTGATGGCGGCGTTCCGTGCCACCTTGAACTTCCTCCTGGTGAGCCAGCCTCGGACATGCTTCTGGATGATCATGGCTTTGTGATGCAGAAGGAACTGGGGTGGGGGGAGAGGGGCGGTAGAGATCAGGGACAAGGAACCATTTATTATTCTGTACAATGTGATGAGAAATATGCAGTTAACTAGATTTCCCAGTAGGGGGATATTCTAGAGTACTAAATCCAAAGGGAATCTAGAGTATCCGAGAACGCGCAATAGCAGGCAGCATTTATGCGAGGTCCGCCTGATCACATTCCATTTCAAATCCGAGCACTTTGTCTCCAATTTTCCACTCACACAAACAGGACAACAAGTCCAAGACTGAGGCATCTTCCCAGGGTACTCTTTACTCCTGATAGAGATCTAAGAGAGCTCTAACCACGGATATCTTCAACATGAATACAGTGCGGGATTGGGAACAAGTGAGAGTGTATACAAAATCCAGGATAAAAAAGGTCAAAGGTAAACCAGTGACATAACAGGTAGAGTGTTGTGGTTGTAGTACCTCCTGGAAGATCCTGCGGGTGAACATGCCCCTGGTAAAGGCCTGGATGGTGACAACAGCCTGTCTCACCCTCAGATAGGCCGTCCGCTCTCGGACCATACGATACTGCTTCTGACAGATAACAGCAGCGCGGGTTAGACGCAGCCGCTCCGCATACCTGAGAAAGACAGCAAAAGGAGGAGGACACGGAAAGTAGTTACAACACTGGCACCGATATTGATTAAAACATTTTTTTAAACTTGTTCACGACCCTTGTAGTGTGATTTATCAAGAAGTTCCCTCGTGGGAAGAATTCTGAATTGACCAGCTACTTTGTTAGTCTAGCAGAACGTTGTGCTTCTCCTCTCACCTGCGGGCCATGTAACCGCGGCCAAATCTCTGCAAGGTGATGGCAGACTTGCGTATCTTCTTGTAGCGGACCATCTGTAGCCAGCGTCGCACTGTCTTCTGGATCTTGATGCAGGCGGAGCGGAACTTGTCTGCCCTCAGCTTCTCCAGGTAGGCCACTTGGCCCGCCCGAAAGAAGATCTTGGTCTTACCAAACTGGAACTTGTCTGGGTCCTGGTGAGGGACCAGTCATTCATTCATTCATTCATTCATTCATTCAGTTAAATGGAACTTCAGCTCGATCAACTGAGCATCAAGGCAGCTAGTTAAGTGGATGTTATCAAACACAAGGAATCCATGACATACTGTCCAAGGCGCATTCAAATGATATTCCTTGAATAATGTATTAATTACATGATTCATCTCAGGCTGTGTATGCTGAATTCTCCACTGAGAACACAACGGGGTTTGTCCATTAGGACTGAAACTCATGACCTGCCTTTTTACATCCCCCTTCCCCCAGGTTCATATATTCAAAACCTGTTGTCTCTCAATACCGGAAAAGTTAACCGGAAATAGGGCGGAAATATTTCTTACCTTGACCAGGGTCTCTAGTAGGTTCCTACACACCAGTTTCTTGTCTCCTACGGTCATATCTGACTTCTTCATGAGGACTCTGTATCTGTTGAAGAAGTCTGGGTACGTCCACCTGGAATCACATAGGATTGGCTGAGATGCAAGTCAAAACACACACACAGCCCAAATCTGAAACAGGCATATTTTAATCCATGAAAAAGGAAACCATTTGTATTATTTTGAACAAAACAAAATTGTAAAAAAATGCCCTTACCACTTCCACACAACATAAAGGCATGATTATTGTTAATCTCTAGTTTCTTTTTAGTTTGCAACCATGAGCAGGTCAGGACTAGTGTCAGTCCTCTAGACTTGAAACAGTAAGACTGCATAAGACAAAGTACTGCGTGAGAAAGTGCAATCTGTTTTATGCTGTGTAACGGAATCAAATTGTTATTAAGAGGGTTTTCGTGCTCTGTGGTGAATTGCTCTCCTGCTGTTCTCCCTCAGGGAAGCACGTACCTCAGGGGAGACGGAATTCAATTTCCTCCCTGCTTAGGACGACCAAGAAAGCTCAATGATGGAGCAATAAAAACAGACAGAGGAAGAGCCTCCGTCCAGGCAGCACAAATTACGGAAGTGACATTCCCATTACATCACCAGGAGTCACATAACAATCCCATTCTATTACAATATATATAATAATAATAATAAGCCATTTAGCAGACATTTTTATCCAAAGTGACAGACAGCCTTGCGCGCATAATTTTTTTATATGGATGGTCCCAGCGGGTATCAAACCCTCGCCCTTTGGCGTTGCAAAGCGCAATGCTCTACCAACTGACCCACACAGGACCACAATCAATTTCTGTGCTTCCACTATCTATTGCACACAGCTGACAACTTGGCCACCCGTGTAACGGTAGTGCTCTGTGTGTGAGAAGCAATCTTACCTTGATGGGTACCCAGCAGCACTGATGCGGATGGTCTCCAGGACTCCACATGCCCTCAGTTGCTGCACAGCTCTCCTAGAGTCAAACCTGCAACAGAGAGAGGGACAAAAGAACACATTTACAAAGTTTTTTTTTAAATTCCCCATCACAATGGAAACACAGCATTCTGGGAGTAGGGTTAATTACCATACATATACACAGGTAAAGGCTATTTCCCTCTCCCTACTGTACCTGAGCTTAAGCTTCCCCTTTAGTATTGTACACATCTCCACTAGGCAGAAGACAGAAGCATTGAGAGGTGGTTAATGCTAGTCAGCTAGGTGCTGCCTGGGAGACTGACTGTGTCCCTACATACAGCCGTCGGTATGTTTGCTAAAGTCCAGCCACAGCATGTGACCAAGGCACATCATTAGATTTAGAGACCTTGAAGAGGCATTTGTGCGAAAGAATGCATCAAGAAGATGGCAACATAACCTGACCTCTCCTTCTGTCCTGTCGACAATGTGTGCTGTCGTAGAAAAGCATTAGAACACAAGACAATTCCTTAAATCAACCTCGAAAAACAACAACCTAGGATATCTAGTGTGCTGGCTTAAATGCCCCATTCAACACTGCTTATCAAGACAACAATGTTTATTGAAAAGCAGTCTTTATTTTGGACGGGAGTTTCTGGTAACAGTCAACATGGTTGTGCCACTGTGAGCAAGAGAAACTGTTATTGAGTCAGAGGACTTGAGAGAGTTATTCAGCAAGAGACAGAATCAGCACCTCAGGCTACACTCGGGTCTAGGCAACCAAAGAACAAAACGGCACACGCAGGTTATGTCTCTCTCTCTCTGTCTGTCACACACAGTACTCTCTCCTGGTTGTCTTTTCCCATGATTCCATGCATGTTTATTAGTGTTCTGTATACATAAGCAAAAATTACCTCACAATGACCGTACCACGTTTAAATAAGAATGGCAGACCACATATTAGGCTCCAAGATCTGATTAGTGAAGCCAGTCACGGTAGGAAGTTGGCTTCTGATTCTTAAAACACACTGTACACAAACATACACACAGAACAGAGCCCTCTTTGTTTACAGTAATACTGTAGTAATACTGTACCGGTGGGTGCAGAAGTCCCAAAAGCACCTCTTCCACTAAAAATGAGCAAGGTTTTTCAGTCAACATGAAAAAAGATTGCTAATCCAAACAACTTGGCTATTTGAGCAGAGAAGCTACATGAGACAGACAAGACACACAAACTCTTCCGTATTCTGTTGCCTACATACAGTTGAAGTCGGAAGTTTACATACACTTAGGTTGGAGTCATTAAAACTTGTTTTTCAACCACTCCACAAATTTCTTGATAACAAACTAAAGTTTTGGCAAGTCGTTTAGGACATCTACTTTGTGCATGACAAGTAATTTTTCGAACAATTGTTTACAAACAGATTATTTCACTATATCGCAATTCCAGTGGGTCAGAAGTTTACATACACTAAGTTGACTGTGCCTTTGAACAGCTTGGAAAATTCCATAAAATGATGCCATGGCTTTAGAAGCTTCTGATGGGCTTATTGACATAATTTGAGTCAATTGCAGTAACCTCTTTGCTTGACATCATGGGAAAATCAAAAGAAATCAGCCAAGAACTCAGATTTTTTTTTTTTTTTAGACCTCAACAAGTCTGGTTCATCCTTGGGAGCAACTTCCAAACGTCTGAAGGTACCATGTTCATCTGTACAAACAATAGTCCGCAAGTATAAACACCATGGGACCACGCAGCCGTCATACCGCTCAGGAAGGAGACGCGTTCAGTCTCCTAGAGATGAACGTACTTTGGTGCGAAAAGTGCAAATCAATCCCAGAACAACAGCAAAGGACCTTGTGAAGACGCCGGAGGAAACGGGTACAAAATGATCTATATCCACAGTAAAATGAGTCCTATATCAACATAACCTGAAAGGCCGTTCAGCGAGGAAGAAGCCACTGCTCCAAAAGCGGCATAAAAAATCCAGACTATGTTTTGCAACTGCACATGGGGACAAATATCGTACTTTTTGGAGGAATGTCCTCTGGTCTGATGAAGCAAAAATAGAACTGTTTGGTCATAATGACCATCGTTATGTTTGGAGGAAAAAGGGGGAAGAACACCATCCCAACCGTGAAGCACAGGGGTGGCAGCATCATGTTGTGGGGGTGCTTTGCTGCAGGAGGGACTGGTGCACTTCACAAAATAGATGGCATCATGAGGATGGAAAATGAAATGGATAATTTGAAGCAATATATCAAGACATCAGTCAGGAAGTTAAAGCTTCCAAATGGACAATGGACAAGTTGTGGCAAAATGGCTTAAGGACAACAAAGTCTAGGCATTGGAGTGGCCATCACAAAGCCCTGACCTCAATCCCATTGAACATTTGTGGGCAGAACTGAAAAAGCATGTGCGAGCAAGGATGCCGACAAACCTGACTCAGTTACACCAGCTCTGTCAGGAGGAATGGGCCAAAATTCGCCCAATTATTATTGTGGGAAGCTTGTGGAAGGCTACCCAAAACATTTGACCAAAGTTAAACAATTTAAAAAGGCAAAGCTATCAAATACTAATGAGTGTATGCAAACTTCTGACCCACTGGGAATGTGATGAAAGAAATTAAGGCTGAAATATATCATTATCTCTACTATTATTCTGACATTTCACATTCCTAAAATAAAGTGGTCATCCTAATTGACCTACGACAGGGAATTTTTACTAGGATTAAATGTCAGGAATGTCAGAAAAACTGAGTTTAAATGTAAATATATGTGTGTCCTTTCTAGGGAGTTTTTCCAAGCCACCGTGCATCTACACCTGCATTGCTTGCTGTTTGTAGTTTAAGGCTGGGTTTCTGTACAGCACTTTGTGACATCAGCTGATGTAAGAAGGGCTTTTTAAATACATTTGATTTGGCTAAGGTATGTAAACTTCTGACTTCAACTGTACACCGTCACTGAAAAACAAATATTTACTCACGAGAATGCCTCCTTCTCATCATTAGGCTTGATGCAACGCACATAGTGGGGGGTGGTGGCATTCAGTGTCTCCATGAGAAGCTGCAGGGAGCTGCGGAACTACAGTGCACAGAGGAACGGAGGATGAGAAGTACTGCAAAGGCTAAGTTTTACAAAAAAAAACAATCATTGTAAAAATACTTGTTATAAATACTTGTTACGTCATTGCTTCCTAATGAAAGGTTAAAGACATTGTTAAGAAAAGGACTATGACACTAACACAGACAGGCTCCTGTCCAAAGGCACACTGATTGAACTCATGATGGTGTCAGAGAGGATGCTAACCTGGTGGCCCACGGTTTTCCTGTGTTCCTTGTTGGGGACTTTAGGTGTCGGTTTGGCTGAGCGCACGTTGATCCTGGAGGACTTGCTGGAAGAAGACGTGGAGCTGCTTCCGTCTTTATTAGTGTCCTGGAACAGATCCGCCACGAGCTGAAACTGGGAGAGGGGGAACATCATTAATATGTTTATCAGATTGTTTCATCCAAAACAACTTAGCATAAAACAGATTATATAAGCCATTTTACAGCCGGATAACAACATAAATTCACCAAACCGCACAAAAAAAGTGGCGTTGAATTTCCACAAAAAATATTTTTCATAAGATATAGTTTTTTTGCATAGTGCTGTGCTGTAGGATCCAGTGTAATGGCAGGGTGGGTGTGTTAAAGAACACTGATGAGACTACAGTAATGAAAAGCATGGCTGGACAGGACGTCAATAAACCAGCATTAAGGCGTCTGTCAGGATGGTCCTGTAGTCATATCTCCACAGCAGAACCAGTGAAGGTGAACAATTTGAGTGTCAAGCAGCAGCATCCACGTATTTGCGGTGGATGCAGAGGGAACATTGATAATAGCATAATAATATTTCAGTCACAGATAAGGCTGGTGCGGTAAAACAGTACTAATAGACTGCAGTGCAGTCCCACCATCCATACTGATAACTATTCTCTCATGCCAAACTTGCAACAACAAAAACAATCTGAAATTAACACGAAATTCCTTTCGGAAAATGTTTCCTTTATCACTTTGCAAAGAATATGCTCTGTAAGCAGGATTGGACTTCTATGAAGATTGATGGAGGTTTCTTGATCCCTCCACCTCCTCTGGCTTGGGGTACAGCTCAGGTACCTCAGAGTTAGCAGGGCTTTCAGGCTGTGAGAGAGGATAGTAATGGTCCATTGAGGAAAGACTTATCGGCTGGAGGAAGTTTCATGAGCCTCACATGTCCTCCAAGGCTCTACAATGTTGATAGGTTTCTGCATCACTGTCAGCTAGATATGAGGGGGTTTAAACAAGCTAGGGGCTCTTGCCAAGTTCTCAACTACTGAGCAAAATTGACATTAGAAAATCAATTGAAATGACAGAGACAAAAAAAATGCAGTACAGCATATTGTACAATATTTAGACGTGCTGTCTTTATCACTGATTTTGTTTAGGAAACCTTATTGCAGCATTTCCCAAACTCAGTCCTATCCATGCTGTTCAATGGAGCTTGGTGCCATTCTGATACTAAATAGATTTGGCACAGACAAGATGCTTTTAGACAGAACATAAAATATGAAATCTCTCCTTGCGTCTCAATATTCCTTCTCATTTGCACGCTCTTAATGGCTGTTGCATTAGTAATGCTGAGGAGAGGATTTTGGCGAGAGGGAGACGAGATGGATGAAAGAGAAAGGGCCTAATACGAGATGAAGTGAACTAAAGTTGGTATTTGTCCCAAAGAGAGTGGCAGAGAGGTGGAACTGAACAGAAATGACTGAGAAAGCTAATGCACTTTTGGCTCTCACCACTTAATCAGTTAAAAAAGTTCATGCAGAGAACATGAGCTGAAATTAGATTCCAATCAAGCAGTTTGAGTTTGGCTGGGAGAGGCAGGAGTCAGCGGATCTCTAGAAAGTGTGTGTGTGTGTGTGTGTGTGTGGGAGACAATTCATCTGCAATATATTAGAATTTTGATCTGACATCTTAATTTACGTTTCATGTATTTCAAATGAGAATGTAAAGCAGGATTTAAACATCAGGGTTCATGTGAAGTGTTGCCAAGTAGTCAGTCTGGCTTTAAACAACAACTATATCTGATAGGAGCTATACTTACCATCATATGAACCTGTGAAATGCTTCCAACTTGCCACTTTCTAAATCGTGTTACTTTCTTTTGCGTCGTTGCACTCTATCCCAAAACTGAAGCCTCTTTCGGCAGTAATCAAATTTGGTAAAAAACTTTTACGGTGTTGCTTTTCCAAGAAAGAAGTCCACACACGGTTAAATGAGTTAGAGCTTAAAAACATAATTCTTTGCGACATGCTTTCTGCATTGAAGTGGTCAGAGTGGGCTGTTCAGTGTGAGTTGAAGTGTCCACTAGAAGCATTTTGATGATTGTGTCATTGGGGTAGCGATCTAATGACATTGTTTTATCTCACCTTGCTGGCCTTCAGAATGTTGATGTGTTCCTCGTAGACGGTGTCTCTGTTCTTCTCCAGGAAGCCATCACACTGGTACTCAACCTGCCAAGGGAGGGGAACAGAGATATACATACATATACATATTTGTATATAACAGACTACACTTCACAGCCAAATACACTGACAACTAAATTAGCAAACATTTAATCAACTATGGTAATTATGTACAATAGGGACTGAGGGTTGTTTGTTCAAATCCCAGGTGGCCCATACAGTCCTGCTGTTGTGTCCCACAGCAATGCACTTACAGGAACCGTCGACAAACATCCAGTGGTCCATTGAATAATTTAAAGCATGTGGCAGTTTAAACAGAAGCATTTACTGAGCATGGGGGAAAAAAGAAGATGAACCAGATTAGCAAACATTGTTTATTTATAAAAAGTCATATGTAAAATAACACGAGTGCAGGTATTGTTTGGAAGGAAATCCATCCGCCAGTCAGTCTATCGTCCTTCCCTTTTGTCTGTCCATTAGCAGCCCCAGCCTCCAGGCAGTCTGGAGTCACACTTCACCCCTGCTCTGTCCTCTTTCTCACAGATAGGGTTGCAGGCTGTTCGAAATTGTACAGTCGTGGCCAAAAGTTTTGAGAAGGACACAAATATTCATTTCCACAAAGTTTGCTGCTTCAGTGTATTTAGACATTTTTGTCAGATGTTACTATGGGAAACTGAAGTATAATTACAAGCATTTCATAAGTGTCAAATGCTTTTATTGACAATTACATGAAGTTGATGCAAAGAGTTCATATTTGCAGTGTTGACCCTTCTTTTTCAAGACCTCTGCAATCCGCCCTGGCATGCTGTCAATTAACTTCTGGGCCACATCCTGACTGATGGCAGCCCATTCTTGCATAATCAATGCTTGAAGTTTGTCAGAATTTGTGGGGTTTTGTTTGTCCACCCGCCTCTTGAGGATTGACCACAAGTTCTCAATGGGATTAAGATCTGGGGAGTTTCCTGGCCATGGACCCAAAATATTGATGTTTTGTTACCAGAGCCACTTAGTTATCACTTTCGCCTTATGGCACGGTGCTCCATCATGCTGGAAAAGGCATTGTTCGTCACCAAACTGTTCCTGGATGGTTGGGAGAAGTTGCTCTCGAAGAATTGTGAGTGAGCCCACTCCCTTGGCTGAGAAGCAACCCCTCACATTAGCGGTCTCAGGATGCTTTAATGTTGGCATGACACGGGACTGATGGTAGCGCTCACCTTGTCTTCTCCGGACAAGCTTTTTTCCGGATGCCCCAAACAGTCCTCAGTCCTTCAATCCCTGTACCCTTTGCAGAATATCAGTCAGTCCCTGATGTTTTTCCTGGAGAGAAGTGGCTTCTTTGCTGCCCTTCTTGACACCAGGCCATCCTCCAAAAGTCTTCGCCTCACAGTGCATGCAGATGCACTCACACCTGCCTGCTGCCATTCCTGAGCAAGCTCTGTACTGGTGGTGCCCTCCGATCCCGCAGCTGAATCAACTTTAGGAGACAGTCCTGGCACTTGCTGGACTTTCTTGTGCGCCCTGAAGCCTTCTTCAAAACAATTGAACCGCTCTCCTTGAAGTTCTTGATGATCCGATAAATGGTTGATATCCTTGCCTGTGAAGCCCTTTTTGTGCAAAGCAATGATGACGGTACATGTTTCCTTGCAGACAGAGGAAGAACAATGATTCCAAGCACCACCCTCCTTTTGAAGCTTCCAGTCTGTTATTCAAGCTCAATCAGCATGACAGAGTGATCTCCAGCCTTGTCCTCGTCAACACTCACACCTGTGTTAACGAGAGAATCGCTGACATGATGTCAGCTGGTCCTACTGTGGCAGGGCTGAAATACAGTGGATTTTTTTGGGGGGGATTCAGTTAATTTGTATTGCAAAAAGGGACTTTGCAATTAATTGCAACTCATCTGATCACTCTTCATAACATTCTGGAGTATACGCCATCATACAAACTGAGGCAGCAGACTGAAAATTAATATTTGTGTCATTCTCAAAACTTCCGGCCACGACTGTACAACTAGCGAGAGAGAGGAAGAACAGTAATTGAATGCAGATCCTACTCCTTTTCACTTGAAGAGTTAGACGAAGAGAAACACCCCGAGGGAATCGGTTTAATACCATCTTAACAGAGGAGAGCTGGGGAAATCCTATCTACATTAACAGGACTCTCTCGTCCCACTCTAGCCACTCACATCCCTAGCTTTTCACGGAAATGACCACGGTAAATAAAAGGACATTGCTACAGCTGCCTGCCTTTCATCTGTTTACATGACCCACTTTAGGCAGACACACAGGCAGTCCTTTCTACGTAGTGCCAGCTCCTCTGCGTAGGAGCGCTGCTCTTTGAGTTAATTAGAGCTTGTGTATGTGTCATAAGGAGGAGGGGTGACATTGCAGGGCCAATGAGATCACTCACAATAATACTAACACACAAAGCCTCTCTGATGAGTCATCATGGGATAATCATATTAGCTCTTTTCAGGCAAAGCCCCTGCAATGAGGGTGATTCATGTCAGGTCCTTTGAATAGCATGTTCCCAATTATTCAGCCAGGTATACTGAAGCAGTTTGGTTTAAACACACAACCTTTGCTTAAGGACAGAAACAATAGGATTTCCTGGCCAAAATGACATTTGAACCAACAGCCTAGCATCAGGTCAATTTTCACCTAACTGAAGAGCCATACGTACAGGTGCTTTTCATGTGAAACATGTCTCTAGGCTGGGTCTACCCACCTTATCAGCAAAGTGAATGATAATGAAAGATATGTTGGACATCCGTGGTTTCTGGAAATGGACACTGCTTGAAAGGCGATCGTACAGCTTCTGGCACCAGTTCTGATCTGTCCCTTTGGGCACCTGTAGCAGCAGCAGGTGAGGGGGAAATAAAGGAGAAATATTATATAAAACCATGAAGGAAACCAAAACTTTCTATCCAGGTTAGTTGTGCTCAGAATAACAATTCTTTTGAGGTTGTTCCAAATTATCGTCAATAACTTCAAAGGGCTGTGGGATGAGGATGAGTGAAATAAATAAGTCATCAGTTTTGTAGCAAAGTCCTTAACTCCGATAACAATCCGGATGCAGCCAGGGGAAAACAGACGCAGGCCACGCTGTGCACCTATGAATGCAGGATGAATCCCATTAACTGAGACCAGAGGTTTAAAACGCAGGGATCAGCAGTGTGTTCCGCTCTGCTCCCTCCAGACCAAAACACAGGAGATTGTTCAACACCTGTGACTGCTCAAGTGCATTCAGCGTTAAAACTCCTCCAGTAGCCAATTGTTCATATACACTTCCCCGCTAATGCATCCCAAAAAGAGAAGTTAAGAACAGACAGAATTCAGGACTAAAGACAAATACATTATGTATGTAAGACTGGGTACTCCACCTTGCACTCCTCATCCAGCAGGTCCAGAATGCCCAGCTTGGCCTCGATGAGGTCGATACACGGCTGGTTGTCATAGAAGTCGATGAGCGTCCAGGGGATCTGCTCCTTCATGTACTCCTCCTGCTCCAGCTTGAACACATGCTGAGGACACAGAGAGACAGTCCCACAGTGAGCTACAGCACAGTAGGTTATCAGTTAGACTAAGTCCTGACTTATTTCACTTGAAAACATTCATGTTGAGTCATGAGGTTAACCGCTAGAAGTTCTCAGGTCTCCTCTACTGAACATTGGAATATAAGGTAGATAGCTACACTGAGTGTACAAAACATTAGGAACACCATCCTAATATTGAGTTGCAACCCCTTTCGCCCTAAGAGCTACCTCAATTCGTCAGGGGCATGTATACTCCAGTTGTATGAAGTCGGCTGGATGTCCTTTGGGTGGTGGACCATTTTTGATACATACTGGAAGCTGTTGAGCGTGAAAATTATTGCAACACTGTTGAGTTTAACACACTCAAACCGCTGTGCCTGGCACCTACTACCATACCCCATTCAAAAGGCACTCAACTATTTTGTCTGAATGGCACACATACACAATCCATGTCTCAAGGCTTAAAAATCCTTCTTTAACCGGTCTCCTCCCCTTCATCTACAATGATTTTAGTGGATTTAACAGGTAACATCAATAAGGGATCATATCGTTCACCTGGTCAGTCGATGTCATGAAAAGAGCAGGTGTTCTTAATGTTTTGTACACTCAGTGTATATTATAAAATATAAGACTTAAACTCACTTGGTTGAACTGCTGCTGCAGTTTCTCATTGGCGTAGTTGATGCAGAACTGCTCGAAGCTGTTTATCTCAAAGGTCTCAAATCTGTTCAGATGAAGAGAAAACAGTCACATATTTGGTGAGTTGGAAGTCTCCGGTCTATTTTCATCCTCTGTTTGAGACAGTGATTTTAGGCCTAGAGGAAAACTAAATAGTAAATAATGTAGTGTGTAATGTTGGAGTCACTTTTATTCTAAATGAGAAGATAATGTTTCTAAACACGTCTACATTCATGTGGATGCTACCATGAATACTGATAATCTGGAATTCATTGTGAATAATGATGAGTGAGAAAGTTAGATGCACAAATATATCCCCCCAAAAATGTTAACCTCCCCTGTTATTGTAATAATCTGAAACGCAACCAACTCAAAACAGAAAATGCATCCAGCAAATTTGTAGAGTCACAAGCTTGATGTAGTCATAGTGTGCTATGAATATGGGACCAAATACTTAACTTTTTACTACTTTAATACACATAGGTGAATTTGTCCCAATAGATTTGGTCCCCTAAAATTGGGGGACTATGTACAAAAAGTGCTGTCATTTCTAAACGGTTCACCCGATTTGGATGAAAATACCCTCAAATTAAAGTGGACAGTCTGAACTTTAACCTCATAGTCATTGTACAATTTCAAATCCAAAGTGCTGGAGTCCAGAGACAAACAACCACAAAAATGTCCCTTATATTTTGAGCTCTCTGTTGATCAGGTGTTAAACTCATTCCACAGAGGGCCGAGTGTCTGCGTGGTTTCACTCCTCCCTTACACTTGATAAAAAAATTAATGTCACCAATTAGTAAAGCACTCCCCTCACCTGGTTGTCTAGGTCTATAAAAGAAACTGCAGAAACTAGGCCCTCCATGGAATGATTTTGACACCCCTGCTGCATAGCCACGGGAAGTAAGGGTGCTGCAGCACCCCCTGAAAAATCTGAATTAAAAAATATATTTATACAAAAAAAATTTAAGTACTGCAGTATGCCTTTACCAGTATTGGTGGACAGATGGCAAATAGGGTAGTTGTATAATTAAGAAGTGCATCTAGCAGGATTCAATAGTAAGAGTTGTTGCCTTGTCCCTTTCTCTGCGATCATCATTCTAATGGAATCCAGAAAGAACAAAACCATGTTCTCAAACACTTACATCGAAAGGTGCAAAGACACAAAACATCCACATCAAATGAAATATTTTTCCTTAATCAAATAACATGGAAAACAACCACTTTTTGTGAGGTATTAATGTACCCTCCTTACAAACCACTTAAATGTAAATTACCGTATTGTACATAGGCTGGTCATCAAGGTTTGTACCTGTACACTTTCCATCACAACACAGTAATTGAGTACATTGATGATGATGTGGCTCAGTTGGTAGAGCATGGCACTTAAAATGCTACGGTTGTGGGTTCGATTCCCACATGGGACCAGTATGAAAATATATCCACTCGCTACTTTAAGTTGCTCTGGATAAGACTGTCTACTAAAATGGAAAAGGAATGAATAGACCATTTCACTTTTCACATAGAAATCAGTTGCATTTGCAAAGTATTTCAAGGAAACATGACAAACAGTGAATCAAGCAAGTATTTTATATTCCACAAGTATTTTCAGATGAACTGCTTTGTACAGATAATTATCAGACTCAAGTTACAAATACAGCGGTGGGGTATGTCTTATTATTTGGGCTTTCTACTGTAGCTCAGCATCTTTCTCCTCCCAGCGCCAGGCCAGGCTGCCAGTTTTATCAATAATCTAACCCACAGCAGAGAACCAATTAAGCCCTCAGTCAAACAGGGTCATGAATAAGAAAAGCACAGCTACCCCAATTCAATATGGTTCCATCCTCTATCTACTGTAATGAAAAGAGGCACTTAAACACCGGGGATGGAGGTATTTGAGTGTTCACACACACACACAAATGTGTATGTGGCAGTGTCTACAGACAATCACGGATTACAATGGGAAAACCAGGCACGTCGCGGACACCGACGTCTTGCTCCCAGTCAAGCTAAACACCTTCTTCACCCGCATTGAGGATAACACAGTGCTGTCGACGTGGCCCGCTCCCAAGGACTGTGGGCTCTCGTTCTCCATGTCCAACTTGAGTAAGGCGTGCTCACCTTTGCAAGGCTGCCAGCCCAGGCGGGGTCCCTAGCCGCGTCCTCAGAGCATGCGCAGACCAGCTGACTGGAGTGTTTACGGACATATTCAATCTCTCCCTATTCGATGTCAGCTGTCCCCACTTGCTTCAATATGTCCACCATTGTTCCTGTACCAAAGATAACAGTAACTGAACTAAATGACTTTCGCTCCGTGGCACTCACATCTGTCATCATGAAGTGCTTTAAGAGTCTAGTTAAGGATCATATCACTTCTACCTTACATAACACCCGAGACCAAGGGTGTACAGCCCACAGCCGGCCAACCGGGCACTTCAATCCGGCCCGTGAGACATAAATATATTTTTTTGCCCTATTTTCTCCCCAATTTTGTGATATCCAATTGGTAGTTACAGTCTTGTCCCATCGCTGCAACTCCAGTACAGACTCAGAAGAGGCGAAGGTCGAGAGCTGTGCATCCTTCGAAACACAATCCAGCCACTGCTGGCTGGATTGCTTCTTGACACAATGCCCGCTTAACCTGGAAGCCAGCCGCACCAATGTGTCGGAGGAAACACTTTGCACCTGGCGACCGTGTCAGTGTGCATGCACCTGGCCCACCACAGCGCGATGGGACAAGGAAATCTCGGCCAGCCAAACCCGGACGACGCTGGGCCAATTGTGTGCCGACCTCATGGGTCTCCCAGTCATGGCCAGCTGTGACACAGCCTGGGATCGAACCCGGGTCTCTAGTGACGCCTCAAGCACTGCCATGCAGTGCCTTAGATCACTGTGCCACCCGGGAGGCAAATTCATTTTAACAAACAACTGGTCCTCCAAAAAATGTGTCCCTCCATTGAATTTCAAAATCCCGATGTGGCCCTTGGGCCAAAAACTTTGCCCACCCCTGCCCTAGAGCCACTTAAATTTGCTTACCACCCCAATAGATCCACAGTCGATGCTATCGCCATTGCAGTGCACACTTCCCTATCTCACCTGGACAAGAGGAATACCTATGCAAGAACGCTTTTCATTGACTACAGCTCAGTATTCAACACCATAGTACCCTCCAAGCTCATCATCAAGCTTGGGGCCCTGGGTCTGAACCCTGCCCTGTGCAACTGGGTCCTGGACTTCCTGACGGGCCACCCCCAGGTGGTGAAGGTAGGAAACAACACGTCCACTTCATTGATCGTCAACACAGGGGCACCACAAGGGTGTGTGCTCAGCCCCCTCCTGTACTCCCTGTTCACCCATGACTGCGTGGCCACACGCCTCAAACTCAATCATCAAGTTTGCAGACGGCACCACCCTATTAGTACCAACAATGACAAGACAGCCTACAGGGAGGAGGTGAGGCATAGTGGTGAGTAGTGGTGCCAGGAAAATAACCTCTCCCTCAATGTCAACAAAACAAAGGAGCGGATCATGGACTTCAGGAAACATCAGAGGGAGCGCCCCCCTATCCACATTGACGGGACAGTGCTGTGGAGAATGTGGAAAGCGCCTCTTCAACATTAGGAGGCTAAAGAAATTTGGCTTAGCTCCTAAAACCCTCCGAAATCTTTACAGATGCACAATTGAGAGCATCCAAATGCATCCAAGAGCCTGCAAGTGCAGGGCTCGCCAGAGGGTGGTGCGATCTGCCCAACCCATCACCGGGTGGTGCGGTCTGTCCAACCCATCACCGGGTGGTGCGGTCTGCCCAACCCATCACCGGGTGGTGCGGTCTGCCCAACCCATCACCGGGTGGTGCGGTCTGCCCAACCCATCACCGGGTCACACTGCCTGCCCTTCAAGACACCTACAGGACCTGATGTCACAGGAAGGCCAAAAAGATCATCAAGGACAAAAACCACCCGAGCCACGGCCTGTTCACCCCGCTACCATCCAGAAGGCGAGGTCAGTACAGGTGCATCAAAGCTGTGATCGAGAGACTGAAAAACAGCTTCTATCTTAAGGTAGACTGTTAAATAGCCATCACTCGCCGGCTACCACCTGGTTACTCAACCCTGCACCGTCGAGGCTGCTGCCCTATACAGTGGGGCAAAAAAGTATTTAGTCAGCCACCAATTGTGCAAGTTCTCCCACTTAAAAAGATGAGAGGCCTGTAATTTTCATAATAGGTACACTTCAACTATGACAGACAAAATGAGAAGAAAAATCCAGAAAATCACATTGTAGGATTTTTAATGAATTTATTTGCAAATTATGGTGGAAAATAAGTATTTGTTCAGCTACAAACAAGCAAGATTTCTGGCTCTCACAGACCTGTAACTTCTTCTTTTAGAGGCTTCTCTGTCCTCCACTCATTACCTGTATTAATGGCACCTGTTTGAACTTGTTATCAGTATAAAAGACACCTGTCCACAACCTCAAACAGTCACACTCCAAACTCCACTATGGCCAAGACCAAAGAGCTGTCAAAGGACACCAGAAACAAAATTGTAGACCTGCACCAGGCTGGGAAGACTGAATCTGCAATAGGTAAGCAGCTTGGTTTGAAGAAATCAACTGTGGGAGCAATTATTAGGAAATGGAAGACATACAAGACCACTGATAATCTCCCTCGATCTGGGGCTCCACGCAAGATCTCACTCCGTGGGGTCAAAATGATCACAAGAACGGTGAGCAAAAATCCCAGAACAACACGGGGGGGACCTAGTGAATGACCTGCAGAGAGCTGGGACCAAAGTAACAAAGCCTACCATCAGTAACACACTACGCCGCCAGGGACTCTGCAGTGCCAGACGTGTCCCCCTGCTTAAGCCAGTACATGTCCAGGCCCGTCTGAAGTTTGCTAGAGAGCATTTGGATGATCCAGAAGAAGATTGGGAGAATGTCAAATGGTCAGATGAAACCAAAATATAACTTTTTGGTAAAAACTCAACTCGTCGTGTTTGGAGGAGTTGCATCCAAAGAACACCATACCTACTATGAAGCATGGGGGTGGAAACATCATGCTTTGGGGCTGTTTTTCTGCAAAGGGACCAGGACGACTGATCCGTGTGAAGGAAAGAATGAATGGGGCCATGTATCGTGAGATTTTGAGTGAAAACCTCCTTCCATCAGCAAGGGCATTGAAGATGAAATGTGGCTGGGTCTTTCAGCATCACAATGATCCCAAACACACCACCCGGGCAACAAAGGAGTGGCTTCGTAAGAAGCATTTCAAGGTCCTGGAGTGGCCAGTCTCCAGATCTCCAGATCTCAACCCCATAGAAAATCTTTGGAGGGAGTTGAAAGTCCGTGTTGCCCAGCAACAGCTCCAAAACATCACTGCTCTAGAGGAGATCTGCATGGAGGAATGGGCCAAAATACCAGCAACAGTGTGTGAAAACCTTGTGAAGACTTACAGAAAATGTTTGACCTCTGTCATTGCCAACAAAGAGTATATAACAAAGTATTGAGATAAACTTTTGTTATTGACCAAATACTACATTAAAAATCCTACAATGTGATTTTCTGGATTTTTTTTCTCATATTTTGTTTGTCATAGTTGAAGTGTACCTATGATGAAAATTACAGGCCTCTCTCATCTTTTTAAGTGGGAGAACTTGCACAATTGGTGGCTGACTAAATACTTTTTTGCCCCACTGTATACAGAGACATAGAATCACTGGTCACTTTAATAATGGAACACTACTCACTTTAATAATGTTTACATACTGCTGTACTCATCTCTTATGTATATAGCTGTATTCTAGGCAATGCCACTCCGACATTGCTCGTCCTAATATTTATATATTTCTTAATTCCATTATTTTACTTTTAGATTTGTGTGTATTGTTGTGAATTGTTAGATGTTACTACACTGTTGGAGCTAGGAACACACACATTTCTCTACAGCAGCAATAACATCTGCTAAATATGTGTATGTGACTGATAACATTTGATTTGCACAGATAAAGAGCAGTTTTGAAATCTACTCATCAAATATCATGCTTCTCCGTGCCTTTAGTACAGAAAACATTGTGTGACAGAACTGCGAGGGAAAATTATGTTCTTCTGTGTGTCTGCTGTCACAGTTTGTTAACTTACTGCCCGCCTGGGATGCTTTTACCATTCACCATGGCTGAGATTACACTCCTGAAATAAGACTTCTATTGCTGGCATGAAAATCGGGTCTCACCACACAGTCAAATTTCTCTCACAATCCCAAACCAACCCACTGTTGAGCTTTTTTTTCAGAGGTTCTGGGGAGCACAGGTGGGCAGTCTTACCCGTAGATGTCCAGAACACCGATGAAGGAGTGTTGTTTGGAGGAGGTGTGCAGGGACTTGTTGACGTGCTCCACGATCCAGTCAAACATGTGGGCGTAGATGTGTTTGGCGAGCGCGTCGCGGGCATTAGCCGCCTGTTTGCGGGACATGTTCTTGACGTAGGTCTCTGACGTGGTGACCAGTTTCCTGTGACATAGCCAGTGTTCCATCTGCTCCAGCTCCACCCCCAGCAACCGGCAAAAGTGCGTCAAGTGAGGGTCGTTCCTCTACAAACACACACAGATTTACTCAATAAATTATGTATAGAGAAGATATACGGTTTGAGGCTGTGATGTGGAACTACAAACTCAAACAGAATTAAGCTGGATAAGGCTGTATAGTGACATACTGATATGTGGCAGGAGTCTCCGTCTCTCTCCGAGCAGATCTCCACGTTCCCCAGATGCAGAATGGAAGCTATGATTCTGAAGATGCTGCTTTGATTGCTCTCCTTAACACCTGCAAAAACAAACCACAGTAAGGTAAATATTGTTCCACAAGGAGATTGAAAAAAAGAACAAAAACCCAGTCAGTATTTATGTCCAAGATACATAAACCCCTTTGTTCTGAGCCTGCTCTAATGTAGCGGTGTTACCATCTTAGAATGTACCCATGCAGTCAGACCGTTACCCAGTAGTGTAAAGGCTTCCTTCGTCTTCTTGAAGTCCTCGGCATCATTCACCCCCTCAATGAAGATGTTCTCTCCTTGCGATGTGAAGATGAAGTCTTCCGCACTGGCTTTAAGATGAAAGCAGAGACAGGAATAAACGTATTAGAAAAGTGTTCCTATCTGAACGTCCTCACAGACGACACGTACTATTCTCTGAATGTAGTTCGAAGGACTATGCTCCAGTAAACATGACATAGAAAAATAACGATTGCAGTTATTATGCAGTTGCTTCCTTAACAGAAACGTAGTTGAATATTGGCTCGGTCTGTGACACTTACTCAAGGCTAGGTCTTTGAACTCCGGGAAGCTAGCAGAGGCACACAACTGGTAGAAGATGTGGTAATTCCTCTCATCCTCAGCCTAAAAAGCAGAAATATACTACACTTAACTCTTTATCAATAATATATTCTGATGAATGAAAGACTTTTGTTAGATCATGAGTTCCCACAGGCTGCAATTTAATATTCTATTAATTTCTGTAAAGTACTTAGATACGTTTATTTTGATATTTGATTGGCTGGGGAAAAAAAACATGTCAAGCTAGGACCTAATCAAATGTTTAAATGAAGGAGAGTAAATGTGAAGGGAAGCACGGACTTAGTAAGCAGTAATACAGAGTTTCATCCCAGACTGTGCAGCGTGGAGTTACACGTACCTGGAACACCACCCTCGACTTCTCCAGCAGATATGTGCGCATGTTGGCACCTATTATGTGATAACGCCTGTCAAAACCAATCTGGATGTACTTCCCAAAACGACTGCTGTTGTCATTGCGCGTGGTTTTCGCATTTCCAATAGCCTGAAAAGAGAAGCAGAGAGGGTGGAGAAAAAAAAAGTGGGAGAGTTTCAGAGATCAAAAGAAAATCATAACCACTGTAAAATAGATTTAAACTCGGCAAAAAAAGAAAGGTCCTCACACCGTCAACTGTGTTTACTTTCAGCAAACTTAACGTGTAAATATTTGTATGAACATAACAAGATTCAACAATTGAGACAAACTGAACAAGTTCCACAGACATGTGACTAACAGAAATATAATAATGTGTCCCTGAACAAAGGGGGGGAGGGTCAAAATCATAACAGTCAGTATCTGGTGTGGCCACCAGCTGCATTAAGTACTGCAGTGCATCTCCTCCTCATGGACTGCACCAGATTTACCAGGTCTTGCTGTGAGATGTTACCCCACTCTTCCACCAAGGCGCCTGCAAGTTCCCGGACATTTCTGGGGGGAATGGCCCTAGCCCTCACCCTCCGATCCAACAAGTCCCAAACGTGCTCAATGGGATTGAGATCCGTGCTCTTCGCTGGCCATGGCAGAACACTGACATTCCTCTCTTGCAGAACGAGCAGTATGGCTGGTGGCATTGACATGCTGGAGGCTCATGTCAGGATGAGCCTGCAGGAAGGGTACCACATGAGGGAGGAGGATGTCTTCCCTATAACACACAGCGTTGAGATTGCCTGCAATGACAACAAGCTCAGTCCGTTGATGCTGTGACACACCGCCCCAGACCATGACGGATCCTCCACCTCCAAAAATCGATCCCGCTCCAGAGTACAGGCTTCGGTGTAACACTCATTCCTTTGACGATAAACGTGAATCTGACCATCACCCCTGGTGAGACAAAACCCTGACTCAGTGAAGAGCACTTTTTGCCAGTCCTGTCTGGTCCAGCAACAGTGGGTTTGTGCCCATAGGCGATGTTGTTGCCGGTGATGTCTGGTGAGAACAGGCCTACAAGTGCTCAGACCAGCCTCTCTCAGCCTATTGCGGACAGTCTGAGCTCTAATGGAGGGATTGTGCATTCCTGGTGTAACTCAGGCAGTTGTTGCCATCCTGTACCTGTCCTGCAGGTGTGATGTTTGGATGTTCCGATCCTGTTGTTCAATGTGATCTGCCACTGCGAGGACAATCAGCTGTCCGCCGTGTCTCCCTGTAGCGTTGTCTTAGGCATCTCACAGTCCGGACATTGCAATTTATTGCCCTGGCCACATCTGCAGTCCTCATGCCTCCTTGCAGCATGCCTCAGGCACAATCACGCAGATGAGCAGGGACCCTGGGCATCTATCTTTTGGTGTATTTCAGAGTCAGTAGAAAGGCCTCTTTAGTGTCCTAAGTTTTCACAACTGTGACACCATCTGTAAGCGGTTAGTGTCTTAACGACCATTCCACAGGCGCATGTTCATGAATTGTTTAAGGTTCATTGAACAAGCATGGGAAACAGCTCTTTACAATGAAGATCTGTGAAGTTATTTGGATTTGTACTAATTATCTTTGAAAGACAGGGTCCTGAAAAAATAAATATGTTTTTGCTGAGTTTATATCTTCTGAAATTGTGATTCATGCCACACAAAAACCTTTAGCTTCTCCTTGCTGCTCGTAATGTGCCTTGACAGTTGTAAAGCTCCTAATTTTGAGTTGTGTCATCTGCCAAGATAGAGACTGTGCTCAACTGGCCTTGTATACAGATCTGTCCTGTTTCTTCACTCTGACTGATCTAGCTGAGGTGAGGCTGGTAATGGACTCAGAGATGTCGGACTCTCCTCAGCTATAACTTCCTGAAGGACAGAGAGTCATGAGAACTTTCTAGCTAGCAGCTTCTCCTAGCCGTATCTTCCCAGGCAGGCTGTGGGACTTTGCTGTTAATGGACTCCTGGTGTGTTTAGCTTCTCCTACAGTTTACAAAATGATTCCCCATAAGAATACTGTGCTGTAATCTCTACAAAGTTACAGCTGAGTTCATAAAACTTTCAGGGCATAGAAAAAGTATAACACGATGACGTTTTCACGAGAACCCATCGAAGCAGGTAAATAAAATATTACCTGGTTGTCCAGAAGATACATGTGTCATCTCCAAAAAGACACAAATCATATTATGTAACCCATATATTCCCGGATCGACCTCCTTTACTAGGATGCCATTCTGCTGGGCTGGCCTACAGTATGGGACCAGCAGCCCATCCCTAGTTCCCCTCCTCACCTCCATGATGGGGCTGGAGGCCAGCACCTTCTCCTCAACGTTGGTGTCGTTGGCCGACCCTCCCACAGTGGCGAAGAACCGCATGGCGTACTTAGCAGAGACGGTCTTCCCTGCCCCCGACTCCCCACTTACTATGATGGATTGGTTCCTCTCATCTCTACGGGAAAAGAAAGAGAGAAAGACATTTGGAACATTTCATAAAAAGAGGTAACTGACCAGAGCTGCATTAAAAATGGGCCACGTCTAGAGTTACACAACGCTTGTTTTCTCTACATGACTGGAGTTGCCAGGACTACCCAGCAGTGGGCATGCACAGTACGTAGGCAGTGGCTATGGTATTTATTGTCTTTTGCTCTACAGAGAAGAGCAGCATTGATGAGGTTGACAGTTAATGTGGACCGGAGCACTGTTATTATCCACCCACATCTTCCATTGAAGACACAGTTTATCTCTGTGGCGACTCATTATTCAGTCCCACACCAATACTATTTACATTTTAGCAGACGCTCTTATTGAGTGCATACATTTACATTTCACACTCTTTTTTTTTTCCTTTACTGGTCCCCCATGGGAATTGAACCCACAACCCTCTACCAACTGAGCCACACACTATCAAAATGACATATCAAACCGAATGAGGAGTCAAGTGCTTGCTACGCAGCTCCACGTGCCACACAGTAACAACTCAATTGCTTCCCAAAACAGACTAATATATAGAATGTGGTTATTAATTGGCAACTCTTCCAGGTCTAACACATTAACAGTATCCTGATCCTGTGTTATACCCGTTTAGCTGTACCCTGAGGCTCATCCAGTACCTGGCCATCTGCTTGTATGCCTCCTCAGCAACAGCAAAGATGTGTGGGTCCATGTCTCCCATGTTCTGCCCACTGTAGGCATTGATGACCTCCTCTCCATAGATCTGAAGCTGGTCGTAGGGGTTGATGGCCACCAGTACGATACCTATAGAGGAAGGAGGGAAGGGAGGACAGAGAAAATAGTATGGCCAGTCAGTGAGACTGTAACCTCTAGTTACTTAATCCTATATTTAGTAATACATCCCATATATTCTTGTGGGTGTGTATTTGTGTCTCTCTGGGCTTTGCAACCCAGCTGAGGATCTCAGCCATCTATTTCCTGTGTTTGAGCAGTGCAAAATCCACTTGGTCACTGAAATCTTGCTGGATTGATTGCTTTCATTTCACTGGTGACTCTTTCCCACTATTGCTTGTGCCATTCGTCCCCCCCCCCCCGTTAATGTAATGACCGCGGAAACGTTTGTAATGACCTGCATATATACAGTATGCTGGATGTATTGGTAATGGCTGAAATGGGCTCAATAAAATACATTGGCTTTCCGTTGCATCTATAAGAACGCTAACGCTTCGTACGGGATTTAACGTCTTCGACAGTTACATCACAGGAAAGAGAACAGAGATAAAAAAAGGTATTTTGATGGGTGTTAGTTTTTTTTGTTGTCCAATTTGAAAAAAAAGTAATGATTTAATACAGTTGAAATATTTACAAATTAAATGCGCTGAAATGAAAGCAACTTCTTAAAATGAAAATTTGGATTAGTGACATTATGATCTCACAAACATTGTCAAATATGTTTGGATGGGTGTAATCTAGAGCCAAGCGTGTAGAGTTCTATTAGCATCGGTTATCCTTCTCTTGACACACTTGTCAAATTATGCACGAGAAGGTGACAACAACAGGAAGGAGTAACCTAGAGACAGAGCAAGTTTTGGGTGGCTCCACCCCTTTATATGCATTTATTCATGAATGCAAATACACCCAGCATACTGTATATATGCAAATGAGGCAACATACTTTCAAAGTATTTAAGAAATACCTGATATACTAAGAAAATATATGAGAAAGTAAATACCTGAATTCCCACCAGAATACCTTAAGTCCATTAATTGTATGTGCATCTACATTTTAGTCATTTAGCAGACGCTCTTATCCAGAGTGACTTACAGTTAGTGTGTTCACATTAAGATAGCTAGGTGGGACAACAACATATCACAGATAATAATAATTAGATAATCCTATCATACAGTACAGTACAATATGCTACTGTGGGTAAAAACACATTGTTAACAGCCCTTTGTATTTTTCCTGCTACCTTTGATAGGCAAATACTATCAAAACATATGACAACATCCATATTACCAGAGGAATGTAGTAGGCTCAACCAAGTTTGCAATGGCAGGGTTACTATGGGGACAGATTTCCCTAATTAAAACATGGTGATATCTATGGCCAGTGTAGGTTTAACAGACAAATATTGTCTTTGCTCATTCCCCTTTGTCTGCTTTGTTAAGGGTGCATACCACACATGGCAACAGCTCACTCATTGGCTGTTTAAGTCAATGGAACCCTAGTTGATTGGGGAATTGGGAGGACAGGTTTGTGAAAGTTGGGAAAAGACAACCATTAAAAAAGGTAAATGAAAGCCTCGACCCTACACATGGTGTAAAATAAACCAGCTACCATAATAAACGTAGGAGGAATTTGCAGCACAAGGTCAGACCCTATACAGACTAGACATTCTGGTTACTATAAGTAGCGCTGTCAGAGCAGGTGGTGGTACAGTATAGAGACTTACCACAGTATGTGTAGATGTGGTTGGGCTCGAGGAAGCGCACTTTGAGGTTGTGTAGGACAGCAGGCTCGTGAAGGTAGCTGAGCGCTGTGAGGTCATTCTCCCCCACCAGGATATCAGGGTTCCGGAGGAAGGGAAGAGGGTTGTCTTTGGGTCCGATGCGGTATTCCAACGGCTGGGACAGGAGGGGTTCAAGCCAAAAAATGTCAATACTAAAAAAAACATTCAAAGCAAAGTATGTGCACCTAGTTTGAGGGTATGATGACTCCCTTTATCAGTTGAAATCACATTGCAGCACTGCCCATAACTACACATGTTAAAGGATATGGATTTGGTGGCTTCTAGGTGTTTATGAATCATACCTGTATCAACTAGAGATTGTGATCGTGAGTAGGGAAACATACTGCTGCTGCACACAGCGATAATATCATCATCTGCTGATTCATTCAAACTACTCTTGGCACAGTGCATTCTTATTTAATAACTGTATCTTGTACTCTCAGGGCTTGCATCTCTCACTTCAAAAAATAGGATTAATGATTCATGGCACCAAAGTTTCTGAATGTGCGTGGGCACGCACACACATTAACTGCTTTAAATGAGGACATGTACAATTGTACATGAGCACGACAAAATAGACCAAAGCATATTGAGTCCTTAGGCAAGGGCTATGTAATTAAAAAAAAATTATAACGATATTTATCTTAGAATTGTGGCCTGATCCCGAGGGGGGGGGGTAGATTACCGATTCATCTTCAAGTTTGAGGTGCAGGATTGGCTCTCCCTCCTTGTAGTCCTTGATGATCTCTGCAGCTCTCCATACATCCTCTGGGTCTGGGATCCACACCCGAGTGTACTGCAACACAAAAACACATACAAATAGATTTAATTCAACTCAGCAATTACTTTGGATATTGTTTGCACATTTAGAGAGCATTCCTCCCCCACTTGCCCATGTTCATTGACCGTGTGTAATTTATAGTCAATGCAAACATACTGTCAAGCCATAAAAAGCGACCGAACTGCTGAATGCTCTAGAGATGTCCAATTGATATGACACCTCAAAGATGTTGCAATGCGTTATTGTTTCAAACTAAAGCTGAAAATAAGTGTCAACAGGTTGACGATGTGGCAGTGTTGAGGCAATTTTCTTTGTGACACATCCCGCCTTGAGATACCCTCGATAGGCCCATAGTGAGGTGAAAACGCGGACTGATAATCTCCCAAGGGCACACTTCTTTGCTAATCTTACTTCTTATATAAACCTGGGCCCTACTTTTTTGATCGACTCACTTAGAATCACATAAAAATGTACTTCAAGCCGGGATGCCATTAACGGCAAAACTAAGTCGTATCCTAAAGAGAACGTCAACAACTTACTCCATCTTCCAAAAATGATTAATTGCACCTTTCTAACAGTTCCTTTGACGGTAAATTAGTAACTTTACGGGATGAATAGAACAAATTATTATGAGAGAAGTTTGGCCTGATGTTGGAGAGAAAGGTTTTATTTTGAACCTACTAGTGCTGCCGAGGCATCACCCACACATTGTGAAGGAGAAGGGCTTGACCCTCGACAAAAATCACCATCAGATTCCATCAACCATCTCGCTCTACCTTCATCTGATCAAGCCATAAACTGACCATCTCCATCTTTGGAGGAAACCTTCACTCAAAGACTTGGCCTCTATTGGTTGACCTAGCTAACTATAGCTAGGCTACTCACGACATAGCCTATTGCTTGATCGTTTTTTTTGTTTTGTTGTTGTTGTTGTTGCTGCTTTTGAAGCGCTTTGAGGTTTCTTTCTGTTATGAAAAGTGCTATAAAAAGTTTAATAAATTATTATTATTTTTGTCAGGAGAGTGGGAGTGATAACTCACTGATTAAATCATACAAACCATTAGCTGGTCCTCCACTGCTAATTGCATTTTGAAATTAGAACTATTAGGAAAAAAAAAATAAGAAAAAAAATAGGGGGGAAATAAATAAATAAAAAACACATGAAATGAGGTATTGTCAATTTCATTCAGGATCAGAACAATCATTTTTGTTTACAAAAAAATCCCTGCTGAACAAACATTGAGCATATAATTTTATGGCGTTAATTAATCATTAATTGACTAGTTCATTTCTCAGCACATCGGCCTAGGTTTCACTTCACTGACAGTTAGGCCTATAACGACCGTACCAGATGCAAACTACTGCCCCACAGAACAAAAGGACAAGCAGTTTATTTGTTGTGTTCTTGAGGGCAAAAAGAAAAGCCAGACAAATGATCCTAAACACGGTCCTCCTGACCTCCCATTCCTTCACAGGCACAAAACAGCCTAACAATGCACTGCTACGAGGTAATAGGGAGTAAGTGGGGGAAACAGCAGACAAAGGAGAAGGCGAAACAAAACTACTGTACGCAGTACAATCACTGTTGAGATGTTTCAGCTCTTTAAAAACCACGACCATATTTTATCTGACAGAGATAAGCCCGCCTAAGCTGCAGACCTTAGAAACACAGTACAGTAGAGTAGCAGCCTAACCTCAGACAGCTAAACTACATAGGGTTCACTGTGGGTGATCAAGCACAAGTCATTTTCTATTAAAAAAGGTATCTTTACCTTGACTCAAGTATGAGTATTGGGTACCTTTTCCACCATTGTACAGGGATGAAAGTAAGGCGGACCTGTACGGCATCCCGGGAAAAATAAATAGTGGGGGTACGCCGTACCGGTAAAACCTGGGCCGATCACAATAACTAAAACATCAAGAAAAATAATGGTGGTACAGCCTACAGTTATCATTACCATACGTCAGAGGCATGAAAAAGCGAATGGACTTGAAAATGGGTGATACCACATTGCATTTTGGCTTCGACAAGAACACAGAAATGTGCCAAGGCAGAGATGGGTGGCCACACCAAGAAGCACGCAGACAGCAGTGGAGGCATTCATTCTGGCCTAATGACAATCACCAAATGTCATGACACTTTTTGGTGTTTTGTGTAAAAGAAGTCTCTTTCCATTCACAACTGTTTGGAGGATGGAAATATGGTTGTGAGTGGATGAACGTGCGTGGGTAGCCTAGTGAAGGAGCCCTTTGAAGTGATCGTTTGACAAGCAGAGGAAAACATCATGACTGGTTGTGTTTATGCCACTATAAAGCTCAATGACAAATCTTTATGACTAGGCCCACACTCTGGTTTGACATTGGAGAAATAGGCCTATTCCTCTGTCCATTCTTCCCTGAAAGCTCTATTTTTCATTATCCATCTTTCTTTTCAGACTTTTTCAGAGCGACATTCTCTTGATTGCAAGCAGTTTTTCCCCAATCAACGCACAAAGAAATATAAAAAACAAATTTAATAGAGACGTTGGTGATTTTATCAGTGTAATCAGATTGAAAATATGAGGATATGTTATTGACATTGACCTGATTATATAGCCAACTAACCAGATGTGTTAAACATTGTGTTTAATGTGTAACATAGGTTCTTTGAATTGGGCTGCTATTATGTTCTGTTCTTCTGACTATTAGCTGAGAAAATTTGCCCTAGGCCAAACCTATTGCCAACCCCTTCTGTACACTATTCTCGTTTAGCGAGGACGGGGGAGAGGGATTTTTTTTTGTCTCGCCTAGGGCGGCAGAACATCCAGGGCCAGGCCTGTTACGCTCATACATTTTCTGGGTGCACAGGCACGCATAGGGATTTCCCATACCAGGAAGAAATTAATTATACTTTCACCCCAATATATACACAGTTTATGTACATAAAACCAGCAGATAGCAGATAGCAGCTAGATGCATGTCAATTTGAGCCAGCAGAGGAAGAAAGCCCAAACAAAAAGGGGTGCTGAAAGAAGGGGGGGGGGGGTCATTAAGCAGCAACAACCCTCCAGTGCAGAACTGTTTCTCCTTTACATCACCCCAGAGAAACACTAGAGGGAGAGAGGAGGAAACTTTTAGAAAAATAACTACATCTGCAAAGGTTAATGAATGTTCCAACTAATTTCCTCCATTCGGCCACATTGCCATTATATTCATTAGAAAAGGTAAGTGGACGGAATCATTTGTAAACTACGGTTCCCATTTCAGCAGCAGACTGAATTAACGCAGTTTGTCAGGGGTAATAGAGTTTATGCAGTGCTCAGCCCTACGGAGCGGTGTACTCTGTGTGTAAGTCAAGTGGATTTTCCACAGCTGAGCTCTGCGTGTCTCAAATGGAGAACAAATTCTCTGTACGACCTTCTCAACATCATCGGAAACTTACTTCTCAACAAGTTGTCAGTGTTTACTGTTACCAGAGAGCCCAGCTATCTCAGATCAGTACATCATGATATCTCTCAGCCTGATATCAGAACAGTGAGAGGAGTCAGATGACACTCTACCCCATGAGGTTTAACCTAACATTTACCTCGGTCACAGAGGGCCCATTCATATTTCAACAAGAACACCTCCCAACCAAGTCGCAGGCCACTCCCCTGTAGAAATACATTATAGAGAAGACACCTACGGATGCCAAGTCCTCGTTACTCATGCTCTGACTGAGAAGCTAAAAGACTGAACTTTGAGCGCTGTCTTCCCCCCGGGGCAACTGAGAGGCACAGCGTATTACGACAGGCGAGATGACAGCAGCGCTTTTTAATCCGCTTTAATAAGGAGGCAGCGGGCGGGCTGGCAGATAACTGGGGGGGAGATGTAGCGATACAAAATAACCTTGCGTAGCGTTGCAACCGACCGTGCTATCACTAATATTACCCACGTGTCAGCCAGGGTCACATGGGCTTTGACTCTGGGAACACTTGAAAATCTTATTGTACTGTGAGTGACTTTCATTCTGTTTTGCAGCTTACAGTTGTAGGAAATAGTATGGCTTATTTGACCTGATCAGTACCTTATTTATGACTAACCTATTAGGTTACATAGGGCCTTGTTCAAAATAATTGCACAACAGAGCCAGCAACTCACTCACCACCAAGTCCATTTAGACGTGGGACATAAAAACCGATTCACGCGCTGACTTTTAAGGAGATCGACGACGGGTCACAAAGGTGCTTTCACTTCGCTCCCGATTGCAAGCTTACGCTCATGGGTTACAATGCTTCTCCTTTGCTCAGAGTTCTTCTTCACAAGCACAGAGACTTCTGTGCACTTGTCAAGTATCCAGCAGAGCTATGACAATGTGACCATTCTTTTAGCATGGAAATAAAAGAACAATGAGTGAGTCCCCCCTCCCTCCAAATCACAGACTATCACAGCAGTCAGGTCAGGTGTGACTCTACATTACTGTACATCATCATCATCATCCCAGGGCGACACGTCAGAGAAGGAAATAAACAAAGCCTTTTCTCTGGATCCCACTGAGCAACTACAGTAACTCCCCATGCCGCTGACACCACATGCTACTCAGTTACTTAACATCACCAGGGAAGAAATCAATAGGGGAAACATGAGAGAGAATGAGAGGGAGCGAAGGATGGATCTAAGGAAGGAGAGAGAAATGTTTAAATCAATACAAGATGTTTGTAAGCATGGCTGACATCCTGACACTTCTCCAATGAATCCTTATTGACAAAACGATTGAGGACATTTTTGGCACAACCGTAGGCATATAATGCAAGAGGAATCCTCACGACTCTTTTCACAGACTGTTGTTTCTTCATATTTGGAGAGGCTGATTGAATGTCAAGATCAAGAAAAGATCAAGGATTTGGAACGGAAATGGCAACTGTGCTGTGCCATTTCCAAAGGTTGCGTTTGAAATGGCAGCATTCATTATTAGCCTAATTGAATTACTATGCATGTCCTGGGGTAGTAGCCACAAAGCGTCTCAGAAAAGGTCCAAGCAATCTTGTTAAAACCGGTTTTAAGACTAAAAAGAAATGAAATAGGCATCATGGTGAAATCATTGTCAAAAGCACAGGAGAAACTGCTGCATGAAGGCCTAGGTTATTTATGGATTGATCATACAGGAATATATACACTGAACAAAAATATGAATGCAACAGGTAAAGTGTTGGTCCCATGTTTCATGAGCTGAAATAAAAAAAGATCCCAGAAATGTTATATACGCACAAAGCTTATTTATCTCAAATGTTGTGCCCAAATTTGTTTACATCCCTGTTAGTGAGCATTTCTCCTTTGTCAAGATAATCCGTCAACCTGATTACACAGCATGATCATTACACAGGTGCACCTTGTGCTGGGGGCAATAAAAAGCCACTCTAAAATGTGCAGTTGTGTCACACAACATAATGCCACAGATGTCTCAAGTTGAGGGAGCGTGCAATTGGCATGCTGACTGCAGGAATGTCCACCAGAGCCATTGCCAGAGAATTTAAATGTTAATTGGTGTACCATAAACCACATTAAAAGTCTATTTTTTATTTGGCAGTACGTCCAACCGGCCTCAAAAACGGAAGACCATGTGTAACCACGCCAGCCCAGGACCTCCACATCCAGCTTCTTCAGCTGCGGGATCGTCTGAGACCAGCCACCCGGATAGCTAATGAAACTGTGGGTTTGCACAACCGAAGACTTTCTGCATAAACTGTCAGAAACTGTCTCAGGGAAGCTCATCTGTGTGCTCATCGTCCTCACCAGGGCCTTGACCTAACTGCAGTTTGGCATCGCAACCGACTTATGTGGAAAATGCTCACCGGCATGGCGGAGAAGTGTGCTCTTCACGGATTAATCCCGGTTTCAACTGTACAGATGGTGTCGTGTGGGCGAGCTTTAAACAAAACAAAAAAAATATTTTACCCCCTTTTCTCCCCAATTCCGTGGGATCCAATTGTTAGTAGTTACTATCTTGTCTCATCGCTACAACTCCCGTACGGGCTCGGGAGAGACGAAGGTCGAAAGCCATGCGTCCTCCGAAACACAACCCAACCAAGCCGCACTGCTTCTTAACACAGCGCGCATCCAACCCGGAAGAAGGAAACACTGTGCACCTGGCAACCTTGGTTAGCGTGCACTGCCCCCGGCCCGCCACAGGAGTCGCTAGTGCGTGATGAGACAAGAATATTCCTACCGGCCAAACCCTCCCGAACACGGACGACGCTAGGCCAATTGTGCGTCGCCCCACGGACCTCCCGGTCGCGGCCGGCTGCGACAGAGCCTGGGCGCAAACCCAGAGTCTCTGGTGGCACAGCTAGACCACTGCGCCACCCGGGAGGCCCTGGGCGAGCGGTTTTCTGATGTCAACGTTGAGAACAGAGTGCCCCATGGTGGCGGTGGGGTTACGGTATGTGAAGTCATAAGCTACGGACAATGAACACAACTGCATTTTATCAATGGCAATTTGAATGCAGAGAAACCGTAACGAGATCCTGAGGTTCATTGTCGTGCCATTCATCCGCCACCATCACCTCATGTTTCAGCATGATAATGCACAGTCCTATGTTGCAAGGATCTGTACACAATTCCTGGAAGCTGAAAACATACGTTCCAGTTCTTCCACGGCCTGCATACTCACCAGACATATCACCCATTGAGCTCTGGGTTGACATGTACATGTTGTGTACAGATCCTTACCACCAATATCCAGCTACTTCGTACAGCCATTGAAGAGCGGGACAACATTCCACAGGCCACAATCAACAGCCTGATCAACTTTATGCGAAGGAGATGTGTCGCGCTGCATGAGGCAAATGGTGGTCACACCAGATACTGACTGGTTTTCTGATCCATACCCCTACCTTTTTTTAAAGTTATCTGTGACCAACACATACATATCTGTATTCCCAGTCAATTTTAAAACATTTATTTTACCTATATTTAACTAGGCAAGTCAGTTAAGAACAAATTATTATTTTCAATCGAGAATCTGTGGAAAGAACTGAAAACTGCTGTTCACAAATGCTCTCCATCCAACCTCACTGAGCTCGAGCTGTTTTGCAAGGAGGAATGGGAAAAAATGTCAGTCTCTCGATGTGCAAAACTGATAGAGACATACCCCAAGCGACTTACAGCTTTAATCGCATCAAAAGGTGGCGCTACAAAGTATTAACTTAAGGGGGCTGAATAATTTTGCACGCCCAATTTTTCCGTTTTTGATTTGTTAAAAATGTTTGAAATATCCAATAAATGTCGTTCCACTTCATGATTGTCCCACTTGTTGATTCTTCACAAAAAAATACAGTTTTATATCTTTATGTTTGAAGCCTGAAATGTGGCAAAAGGTCGCAAAGTTCAAGGGGGCCGAATACTTTCGCAAGGCACTGTATATATATATATTTATATATATATTTTAAAAAACTCCAAAGCAATTGCCTGTATATAACCACTAACTCGCTGCCTTTTAGGACATCTCATGAGATGCATATATATATATATACTGAACAAAAATGTAAACACAACATGCAACCATTTCTAAGATTTTACTGAGTTACAGTTCATGTAGGGAAATCAGTCAATGAAATCAATTCATTAGGCCCTAATCTATGGATTTCACCTGACGGCGGCAGGTAGTTTAGTGGTAAGAGCGTTGGACTAGTAACTAGTAATCTATCGTTCTGCCCCTGAACAAGGCAGTTCAAGGGGGCCGAATACTTTCGCAAGGCACTGTGTGTATATATATTATATATATAAAAATACATAAATACATATATAATACATAAAAAACTCCAAAGCAATTGCCTGTATATGGCGCGGGAAACACTAACTCGCTGCCTTTTAGGACATCTCATGAGGTCTCCTAAATAATCTGTCGACTAGGTAGGACTCTTATGACTAAAAGAGGCTTCATGCATAGCTTTTATTTTTACCCATAAGAGTAGGCATAAAGTGTCTATTGTCAGGACCAATTTTTTAGTCTGAGACACGTTATGGCTCCGATACTGTTTGAATGAAAAGCTTAGTCTCCATGACGTTATTTCTTAAACATGACAAAGTGGCTGGGATATAGCCCATATTTTGTATCCCATGGCTAAAAAGAGAGGAATTCAGCATCATATGTGTATTACTACGCCTAAGTCTGCACTCAGGCTGGTGGGCAAACTTCCATTAAGTCTTCATCTTTACTGGGTCTTTGATGTCTGAAATCCTTTTGCCAAAACCCCATGCAGTGGAAGTAAGACAATTTTCCATGAAATTGGATAAACAATATCTAAGTGGATAAATAATCGCAAAGAAGTACTGAAGCATCCCATCTCAATGTCACTCATTGATGCATTTGACTTACTTCAGCATTACTGTGCATATGAATCTCCTAATTAAAATCACACTTGTCTATCATTGAATTGCAATAATCCACCACTACACGGTCTGACTACAGTGCCCCTACACAGTAGACTATCTACACATGCATTTAGAGAAGAGAATAATTCATTTATAAATAGCAAGGATTTTGGCAAAGTGCCAATAAACTGGCCATTTGATTATACTAAAGATTGGCTGATGAGACCAAGACAGAACTTTTGGACCATGTGATTGTAAACAGATCATAAACATACAGTAAACAATTTGCTGCCTTTTTTCCTGGCTCTGCGGGTTTGGGTCGAGCCAGCCTAGCGCTCTACTCAGCCCATCACCTGGAGCGTGTGAGAGATCCAGACTGACACAATGGGGACATGATTCAGAGTTCAGGGACTCTCTCAGCCCATTATAGGATGGGACATAGGATGGATCTGCCCAGAGGAGATGACCAATCAGGCCCAGAGCTCCAGGTTACAGACCCTTTCAAAGGACAACTGGTATTTCAGTGGAACACCAGAGTCATTTCCCTTTGATCCTGACAAGATGCTTTTACCGCTCTGCTTCATTGGCTTCCACTACGGGCAGCACTGATGTCTTCAAAACACAATCTAACCTACTCACTGCACCACTTGTTCAATGGTTTGGCCATTTTTTCAAAATTGTGGGGGACACCAAAGTGTCACGGGACCTTCCTTGATATGAGTGGTAATTTTAAACATTTATTTTTTACAAATTCGGGATTGTATGAACCGATCTATAACAAGGCATAACTCTGTGAAACAAGCTGTAAAATGCCAGAGATAGACGCGACTGATGCACATGGGAATATCTTTGGTTTGTCTCTATGACATTCAGAAGTTGAGCTAAGACCTTCTAAAGTCGAGGAGTCAGAAAATGGAGACTTTACTTGGGAAGTTAACGTGTGACTGTCACTATACATAGACCTTTTGACTTTCTGTAAAAGAGAATAGGCTTGTGTATAATTCAATTGAGGGTTCATATAGTATAACATTATAGTAATAAAACATTTGTTAACAGAATATTTGGGAAAATCTAGACTTAACTTTCCTTATGGGCATTTTCATGTAAAAGGACTGATGAAAGACTTGTCCTTCTGGAAGTTTCTCCCATCTCCACAGAGGAACTCTGGAGCTCTGTCAGGGAGGTGACCAAGAACCTGATGGTCACTCAGAGAGCTCCAGAGTTCCTCTGTGGAGATGGGAGAAACTTCCAGAAGGACAAGCATCTCTGTAGCACTCCACCAATCAGGCCTTTATGGTAGAGTGCCAGACAGAAGCCTCTACTCAGTAAAAGGGTACATGACAGCCCACTTGGAGTTTGCCAAAAGGCACCTAAAGGACTTTCAGACCATGAGAAACAAGATTCTCTGATGAAACCAAGATTGAACTCTTTGGCCTGAATGCCAAGCATTATGCATGGAGGAAACCAGGCACCGCTTATCACCTGGCCAATACCATCCCTAGGGTGAAACATGGTGGTGGCAGCATCATGCTGTGGGGATGTTTTTCAGCGGCACAGACTGAGAGACTAGTTATGATCGAGGGAAAGATGAACGGAGCAAAGTACAGAGAGATCTTTGATGAAAACCTGCTCCAGAGCACTCAGGACCTCAGACTGGGGCAAAGGTTCACCTTCCAACAGGACAACGACACTAAGCACACAGCCAAGACAATGCAGGAGCGGCTTCGGGACAAGTCTCTGAATGTCCTTGAGTGGCCCAGCCAGAGCCCGGACTTGAATCCAATCGAACTTCTCTGGAGAGACCTGAAAATAGCTGTGCAGTGACGCTCCCCATCCAACCGGACAGAACTTGAGAGGACCTGCAGAGTACAATGGGAGAAACTCCCCAAATACAGGTGTGCCAAGCTTGTAACGTCATACCCAAGACTCGAGGCTGTAATTGTTGCCAAAGGTACTTCAACAAAGTACTTAGTAAAAGGTCTGAATACTTAAATGTGATATTTTTTAAAAACTTTGCAAAAAGTTCTAAAAAAACAGTTTTTGCTTTGTAATATTTTGTGTAGATTGATGAGGCTGTAATGTAAACAAAATGCGTAAAAAAGTCAAGGGGTCTGAATACTTTCCGAATGCACTGTCTCTCTAGCTTAAACTGACTTTTTTAAACGCTAATTAGATTACCACAGAGGCGTGGACATCGACTCTGGGGGGTTAACAAGTAATCTTTCTCAAAAAGATTTGGGTCAAAATTACTGGTACCCTGTTTGCAATACCTCACCCTGCGAAGGTAGCGGCGCAGAGCCTTTTAAATATTTTACGAGACCAATAACATTAGATTTGATCCACCACCATATTTTGGGGTTATTTTCCGCTTACGCATCCTTATTTCGAAGCCAAACACACCACTGGTGTGCGTGGCCAAAGAGCTCCATTTTTATTTGATCTGATCATAGCACTGGTTCCAATCCAAGTACCAATGCCATGTAGCAAACTCCAGGCGTTTACATTTGCTGGGCAGGGAAAGGCGCCTTGTCGAAGGCTTGTAGCAGTCCTCTGACTGGGGGCTACCCGCCAGAGATGTAAATAACATAAGGGGCTTGTTGAAGGCTTGTAGCAGTCCTCTGACTGGGGGCTACCCACCAGAGATGTAAATAACATAAGGGGCTTGTTGAAGGCTTGTAGCAGTCCTCTGACTGGGGGCTACCCGCCAGAGATGTAAATAACATAAGGGGCTTGTTGAAGGCTTGTAGCAGTCCTCTGACTGGGGGCTACCCACCAGAGATGTAAATAACGTAAGGGGCTTGTAGCAGTCCTCTGACTGGGGGCTACCCACCAGAGATGTAAATAACGTAAGGGGCTTGTAGCAGTCCTCTGACTGGGGGCTACCCACCAGAGATGTAAATAACGTAAGGGGCTTGTAGCAGTCCTCTGACTGGGGGCTACCCACCAGAGATGTAAATCATGTCTTAAGCGGCACTCTGCTCACCTGCTGGTGGTAGAACTTTAAAAATAGCGAGCGTCAAGCTTTTTTTTGCATGCTGGGTGGCTGCTATGGCCATTCACACGGCAGCAGTGTCAGACCATTGTGATATAATCTGGTTTGATGGCAAACAGTTCTAACGCTGTAGCAGCCCAGTCAGTTTCTCTCAGCAGTGTAAACATGACAGTCACATATGGTTGCCTTTACACAGACACGGCAACGTTCTAGGGCACCTGAACAAGAGCAGATGGACTATCTGCTGGCAGTAGTGCATGGTTGTAGTAGTCACTTGGGCATCATGTAAGTTAGAGTGGACATACAATTATCTAACTTAGCACATAAAAGGACAAATCTGTAGAAAATAACCATGTTTGACCATAGACAAAGTTCAAAGGCTTCATGAATCAACACAAATAAGGAACTACGGTACAGGTACTACCTCTGATGTGGTACTTGCCTAATAATGAAAGAAAGTCAACAGAAAAGGGAAATAAAGTATGGTGGGATGGAAACTGTCAAAAGAGGAAGAACAGGAAAAACATGAGAGATTGAAAGGCGAATGCCATTACATTGTAAATGGCTTCAGTCAGTCAGTACTCCGTCATAAAGACATTTTGAAAGGAATAGGCCAATTCAATTGTCTTGGACTGCCCCATGGGTCAGGTGATTGTGCAGCACTCTGAAGTGAACTGGAAGCAAGAGGGGAAACTGGCAGAGAACGCTGTTCCTTCGTGCGGTAGTAGCAGAAATGCAAATCTTGTTCAGTGATGGCAGGAACTCATTTGATTTGTAAAACAGTGTCATCTCCTAGAGCTCCGCCTCACTCCTCCTCAAACCAGCATACTGTACACTTAAAATAAACAGCAATGGCTGACAGAGCCAGGGCTAAATATGACCTCACTATTACATTAGAAAACAAATGAATGGAGAGACTTGACAGAGGACTTCTGACTGCAGTTTGCTTTGTAGAGATCAGGAAGGTGCGCTAATGACTTTACAATATGCGTTCTAGCCACCATTCCAACAGCAGCCCCTGCTGTAGCAGTGCTAAGCTACAGTAATGCATAGGAATAGCAACAGCTACCTACGAGTCAAGCTGCAGTGGTGCTGAAGTAAATCCGCTCCATTGAATGAGATGGACTTGATCAGTACTGTAAAACTCCCTCTACTCCTCATCTTTCTCTCACTCGTTACATTCTATTGCTGGGACTGGCATTCCGGCATTTTCCGTCCTTCGCTCTGCTCTTTGCTTTGTGATTTTCTACAGGTCGAAAGCATTGAGACTAACAACAAACAAGATGAAAGCCCTGTTATATGGCATAAATGATCTTCTACAGAAGCAACAACAGTACGCATTCAGCTTTTGCATCAAAACTGGACCATTAGTCCACCTTTCAAAACAATCCATCACAACACTTCGCTATTTCCAAAGGTTTGTTGCAAATTTGGACTCGGGCAAGACAAACATTATTAAATCAAGTAGCCAAAATCATACCCTGGTTAGATGGAACGTGGAATTGTTGTTTCTCTTCTTAATTGTGAAAATATTCACGATATCCTCTCAAAATGTCATAGATGCTGCATCGGACTGAGAGAGAAAGTTAAAAAGGGGGCAATGAGGTCATCCTTAGTAAACTCCTCCCCGCACCCATATGAGCACATGCCGTAGACATTTATGCTTCTTGCAGGCCTGGGCATTTTAATAAGTCGGCCTAAGCTATTCTGTTAAAATTTAAATGCATCAGCTGCAAAGCGAATACTCCCATCCCCGTTTTCTGTGTTTATCTGGGTCAGTGAAGTTCTCCAATATGTACAGCGTACAGAAAAGAGTGCTGCCCATCCCCTGAATGCAGAACAGCTCAGCGTGGGCCCTATCAAACTGTAATTAGGACACCAAGAATATACTGAAAACTCCCACTATAACACATACAAAAGAACACAAAGTCCTTTGAAGAGTTATTCGACTAAATTTGGGATGATTCCACGCCAGCGTAGACAAAAATATTTTGGGTGTCTCAAATTGTTCTGGCAACTCTTTCAAGACCCTTTCTTCTTTAAGGTTGCTTCCCCAATCATCGCAAAGCCTATCTCCAACCTTTTTAACCCGTCTCTCCCTTCTGGGGACGTTCCCATTGCTTGGAAGGCAATGGTTCGTCCTTTATTTAAAGGGGAGATCAAGCTGATCCTAACTGTTAAAGGCCTATTTCTATTTTGCCCGGTTTATCAAAAGTGTTGGAAAAACTTGTCAATAGTCAACTGACTGGCTTTCTTGATGTCTATAGTATTCTCTCTGGTATTCTCTCTGGTTTCCGCTCAGGTTATGGATGTGTCACCGCAACCTTAAAGGTCCTCAATGATGTCACCATTGCCCTATATTCTAAGCAATGCTGTGCTGCTATTTATATTGACTTGGCCAAAGCTTTCGATACAGTAGACCATTCCATTCTCGTGGGCCGGCTAAGGAGTATTGGTGTCTCTGACGGGTCTTTGGCCTGGTTTGCTAACTACCTCTCTCAAAGAGTGCAGTATATAAAGTCAGAAAATCTACTGCCTGTCACCAAGGGAGTACCCCAAGGCTCGATCATAGGCCTCACGCTCTTCTCAATTTACATCAACAACATAGCTCAGGCAGTAGGAAGCTCTCTCATCCATTTATATGCAGATGATAAAGTCTTATACTCAGCTGGCCCCTCCCCAGATTTTGTGTTAACTTCTTGTTGACAGGGGGGGCAGTATTGAGTAGCTTGGATGAATAAGGTGCCCAGAGTAAACTGCCTGCTACTCTGTCCCAGATGCTAATATATGCATATTATTAGTAGTATTGGATAGAAAACACTGAAGTTTCTAAAACTATTTGAATGATGTCTAAGTATAACATAACTCATATGGCAGGCGAAAACCTGAATGAGTCAGGAATGAGGAATGAGTCAGGTGTCTGGCAGAGTGCCACAGGCTCTGAGGCGAGGTCACGAGAGAGTGAGCTCTCGTTCTATTGCTTTTCTACAGACATAGGAATTCTCCGGTTGGAACATTATTGAAGATTTGTGATAAAACATCCTAAAGATTGATTCTATACTTAATTTGACAAGTTTCTATGGGCTATAACGGAACTTTTCGTCCGACGTTCGGCTGGACCTGAACGCGCTTTTGGATTTGTTTACCAAACGCCCTATCAAAAGAAGCTATTTGGACATAAATGGACATTATCAAACAAAACAAACATTTATTGTGGAACTGCGATTCCTGGGAGTGCATTCTGATGAAGATCATCAAAGGTAAGTGAATATTTATAATGCTATTTATGACCAATGTTGACTACCCAATATGGCGGATATATTTTTGGCTGCTTTGTTGTCTGAACACTGTACTCAGATTATTGCATGGTTTGCTTTTTTCGTAAAGATTGTTTGAAAATCTGACACAGCGGTTGCATTAAGGAGAAGTATATCTCTAACTCCATGTATAACACTTGTATTTTCATCAACATTTATAATGAGTATTTATGTAAATAGATGTGGCTCTCTGCACAATCACTGCATGTTTTAGAACTACTGAATGTAACGGGCCAATGTAAAATTAGATTTTTTAAATATAAATATGCACTTTATCGAACAAAACATACATGTATTGTGTAACATGAAGTCTTATGAGTGTCATCGGATGAAGATCATCAAAGGTTAGTGATTAATTTTATATCTATTTGTGCTTTTTTTGACTCCTCTCTTTGGCTGGAAAAATGGCTGTGTTTTTCTGTGAGTTGGTGGTGAACTAACAATCGTTTGTGGTGCTTTCGCTGTAAAGCATTTTTGAAATCAGACACTGTGGCAAGATTAACGATAATGTATCTTTAAAATGGTGTAAAATACTTGTATGCTTGAGGAATTTTAATTATGAGATTTTTGTTGTTTTGAATTTGGCGCCCTGCACTTTCACTGGCTGTTGGCGAGGTGGGACGCTACCGTCCCACATATCCCAGAGAGGTTAAATGCTCTACAACAAAGCTTTCTTAGTGTCCAACAAGCTTTCTCTACCATTAACCTTGTTCTGAACACCTCCAAAACAAAGGTCATGTGGTTTGGTAAGAAGAATACCACTGAGGGTTTAGAGCTTGAGGTAGTCACCTCATACAAGTACTTGGAAGCATGGTTAGACGGTACACTGTCCTTCTCTCAGCACATATCAAAGCTGCAGGCTAAAGTTCAATCTAGACTTGGTTTCCTCTATCGTAATCGCTCCTCTTTCACCCCAGCTGCCAAACTAACCCTGATTCAGATGACCATCCTACCCATGCTAGATTACGGAGACGTAATTTATAGATCGGCAGGTAAGGGTGCTCGCGAGTGGCTAGATGTTCTTTACCATTCGGCCATCAGATTTGCCACCAATGCCCCTTATAGGACACATCACTGCACTCTATACTCCTCTGTAAACCGGTCATCTCGGTATACCCGTCACAAGACCCACTGGTTGATGCTTATAAAACACTCTTAGGCCTCACTCCCCACTATCTGAGATATCTACTGCAGCCCTCATTCTCCACATACAACACCCATTCTGCCAGTCACATTCTGTTTAAGGTCCCCAAAGCACACACATCCCTGGGTCGCTCGTCTTTTCAGTTTGCTGTAGCTAGCGACTGGAACGAGCTGCAACAAACACTCAAACTGGACAGTTTTATCTCGATCTCTTCAAAGACTCAATCATGGACACTGACAGCTGTGGCTGCTTTGCATGATGTATTGTTTTCTCTACCTTCTTGCCCTTTGTGCTGTTGTCTGTGCCCAATAATGTTTGTACCATGTTTTGTGCCGATACCATGTTGTTGTCATGTTGTGTTGCTACCGTGCTCTATTGTCATGTGTTGCTGCCTTGTTATGGTGTTGTCTTAGGTCGCTCTGTTGTGTTGTGTTGTCTCTCTTGTCACGGTGTGTTTTGTCCTATGTTTATATTTTATACATTTTTAATCCCAGCCCCCATCCCCGCAGGAGGCCTTTTGCCTTTTGGTAGGCCGTCATTGTAAATAAGAATTTGTTCTTAACGGCCTTGCCTACTTAATTGGGAGGAAGGATAATCATAATGAAAGTGGCCATTTAGGACCCTTTTAGACCTAAACATGCCTCCTATATCATCTGTGAACCGTACATGATACAGACAACATCTTGGTGTCATTATACTTCTTATAGTATAAAGATATAATATAACAGTATAATATTAAAATTGTTGTTATAATAGTTTAACGTTATTCTTATAGTATAATAACTTCTGACATACGGAGTATGTCTAGATTCTGAAATACAAATTTACACATACATTTATTCAACACTACAAATATTAATATGAACGTCTCAAAAATACCCTTTTAGATTTTGTTCATTTAGAAGGAATTGACAGTGTTTTAGCAACATGAAATGTTAAAATCTGTTCATATACACCCACAGGACGTTTATGACCCCTTTATTATTATTATTTTTTTACATTTGACAGTAAAAGTTAGGACAATTAATAGACACTAGTAAATAAAACATGATAAAAACATCTGTCTTGTCCAGGACCACTGGTGTGCCATAGCCAATCAGACCTACAGTAGGCCTTTATGCAAATAAGCCATTCGCCACATGTGCCTGCCATCATTCACTTTGAACTGAACTCTTGTGTTTACAGGCAGGAGCAACAGCGTGACTTTAGATCATTAGAACACATTCGCCAAAAGTCACCTGAATGGATTTCTGCAAATACCATCAGAGTTCTCTTACATTTGGAACCTTATAGTCCTATTGATCAAACACCCATGAAAAAAGTAGGCTCCCTCCCTCAGCTGTGCACATCAATGATCAACAACTAATTCTAGCCAGAGCGAGATGAGCTAAAATCTAACAAGGGAACATTAGATAAACACACTCAAACCTTTTCAGCTAGTTGGCCGCATAGTAGCCTGCTCGTCCTTCTGCAGCTTGCCTGCCAATGCATGCTTGTCCCAACCCACATTTTGACAAATGATTGGGATCTGCTCGCCCATTTGATCGATGCCAAATACATTTGATTGACAACTAAGGGTGCGCTCGTAAATTGCCTCCAGTTTGTCAGAGTGCGCTCTGGGTAATTTGTATATTCATAGCGTTGTCAGATTGTTTGTAAATTCCGAGCGCACACGGCACTATTGACACTTCACGCTCTGGCCGAGGAGTAGGGTTGATCCGAGTGTTCCTCACAGTGGCTAGCTTGCTAGCTACTTCCAGACACAAAATGAGAGAATGACCTTACTCTGACCATTTTACTCGCCCTAGCAGAGCTAGGCGGTTTACATGATATCTAGAACGTTAGTGACTAACTCTGCTGCTGGCAACAATTGAATGACTTTTTTTTGCAGACATTTACTGATACTGGTCATATTCAGCAGGTGTTGCTCTTTCATCAATTCATCAGTTACTGTGCACTCTGGCACACTCAGACTCTGCTCTTAAATCAGAGTAAATAGCCAGAGTTCATTTACGAACGCAAGAGATATGCTAACTGGATAACAGTCGTTCAAATTCAGCACACCTAGCAAAGTGATTCATATTTCTTGCTAGCTAACCAAATGACACCTGGATTTCTAGCTGTAGCCACTGAAAAACGATGAGGGGAAAAAGTCAGTCACTCACCCACTCCTCCAATGACATGACATTCTCCCAGCAGCTAGCTAGCTATGTATTAATTATATAAATGATGCATAGAACTGCATCCATCTATTCTGTCAACAATTCTTTACTGTACGTCATGGAATTTTGAGTAAAAACATCAAACTTATTTGAAAAACCTCTTATTAAAGTTGGTTTTAAAAGCATAAACTGGGAATTTGATATTTGACTGATAGTATGAGTGTCTGTTTCATATCTGTGAAGTAGTTAAAAAGTTTGGAACAATATACTCTAAGTACATTACATTTCCAGAGTGGGCTCTCTAGTAATTCTGAAGTTATGAATTCAGGGGCTGATTCTCCTCCTTATAAATCCATTTAGAGATTGAGGGGGGGACTGGCCCTCTGACTGCCCCTGTCTCATTCAATTACCGTCACAAAGGACCTCTACATGTCCCACGGCCCATGGATTGACCCAGAAAAAACAATATAAACAAAGCAGGCCAAACATACGGACTTATGGTATGTAGGCTATGCCTAACATACAGTAGGCCGGAGGAGGAGGAGTAGGAGTAGTGTACGCCTTTATTAAGAAACCTGGTGCTTTGACTGGATGTAAGACATTTTTTGTTCACACTCAAATGTAAAATTCTGAGTTTGTTTCATAAACTAAAGCATTCATTAGATCATGAACATTAAGGATTATTTTCCAACATATTTATACAAGTAATCAATTCTTGCCAGACTTACATAAAAGCCTAAGGGGAAATCACTTGGCGAAAAATCTATTTTCATGCCACAAAAGTGAGGGCAGGTGTTCTCTCTGCAGTTGATTTCTCTCCTAATCTTTCATGTCTCTCTCCCATGGTGTGCTAAGGCGTTTGAGGGCAGTGTTCTTGCTAGGTCCTGATCAAACCATCTTTAATTATGTACCATCATAGACTAAACACAGTTGGAGGAAAGCCAAGCTCCTCTGCCAATGTGAGCAAAAGACAGCTAGATCCTTCTCCACATTGATTCAACTGGGATTATTTAGTAGCCTATCTGTGCCTCTGGTTAAACAGAGGTGACTAAACATTCTCCAAATTTCAAACTCTTCAACAACTGAGTTGAAATCCAAAATAAAGAACTTTCTAAGTAGCGCAATCTCACGTCAGCCCATCACTGTTTGAAGAAAGGACAATAAGACAGTGCCAAATGAACGTGGAACCTAGATGGATAGAGCGCTTTGTGAAGGAGTCTTTTTTGCTAAAGACTTCTGTTCTGATGCGATGCTACACCCGGTCCTACCCACCTCCTAAAACATCAGCACACATACAATAGCCTACACACACACACACACACACACACACACTTTTCCAACCCATTCTTCACTTCGGAAACAAACATCAATCCTGAACGCATATGAAGCAGCCTCATTTATCCTGAAGTGTCCTCCCCTAGATCCATGACACCACTCCTTTCCGCCGTCAAAACATATACATCACCCTCCTAAACAGAACCAATCTATCCTGTCCTTAGACGTGGTTCACACAGAAGTCATCAGAATCACAATACTTGATGACCAACTAACCTTGATTCCTGCTTACAAGCAAAAACTCAAAACAGGAAGTAGCAGTGACCCGCTCAATACAGAAGTGGTCCGATTAAGCAGATGCTAAGCTACAGGACTGTTTTGCTAGCACAGAAATTTGTTCCTGGGTTCTTCCGATAACATTGAGGAGTTTACCACATCAGTCATCAGCTTCATTAATAAGTGCATCGACAACATTGTCCCCACAGTGACCGTACGTACATATCCCAACTAGAAGCCATGGATTACAGGCAACATTCGAACTGAGCTAAAGGCTAAAGCTGCCACTTTCAAAGAACGTGACACTAATAAGTTAATGAGAGCACCAGCTGTTCCGGATGTGAGTAAGACCTTTAAAACAGTTAACATTCAGAAGGCTGCGGGGCCAGATGGATTACCAGGACGCGTACTCTGAGCATGCCAGCGAAAATGGAAATTGTCTTCACTGACATTTTCAACCTCACGCTGACCCGGTCTGTAATACCTACATGTTTCAAGCAGACCACCATTGTTCCTCTGCCCAAGAACGCCAAGGTAACCAGTCTAAATTACTTTTGCCCTATTGCACTCACATACAGTGCCTTGCGAAAGTATTCGGCCCCCTTGAACTTTGCGACCTTTTGCCACATTTCAGGCTTCAAACATAAAGATATAAAACTGTATTTTTTTTGTGAAGAATCAACAACAAGTGGGACACAATCATGAAGTGGAACGATATTTATTGGATATTTCAAACTTTTTTAACAAATCAAAAACTGAAAAATTGGGCGTGCAAAATTATTCAGCCTCCTTAAGTTAATACTTTGTAGCGCCACCTTTTGCTGCCATTGCAGCTGTAAGTCACTTGGGGTATGTCTCTATCAGTTTTGCACATCGAGAGACTGACATTTCTTCCTATTCCTCCTTGCAAAACAGCTCAAGCTCAGTGAGGTTGGATGGAGAGCATTTGTGAACAGCAGTTTTCAGTTCTTTCCACAGATTCTCGATTGGATTCAGGTCTGGACTTGGCCATTCTAACACCTGGATATGTTTATTTTTGAACCATTCCATTGTAGATTTTGCTTTATGTTTTGGATCATTGTCTTGTTGGAAGACAAATCTCCATCCCAGTCTCAAGTCTTTTGCAGACTCCATCAGGTTTTCTTCCAAAATGGTCCTGTATTTGGCTCCATCCATCTTCCCATCAATTTTAACCATCTTCCCTGTCCCTGCTGAAGAAAAGCAGGCCCATACCATGATGCTGCCACCACCATGTTTGACAGTGGGGATGGTGTGTTCAGCTGTGTTGCTTTTACGCCAAACATAACGTTTTGCATTGTTGCCAAAAAGTTCAATTTTGAACTTGAACTTGAAATTTTGAAAGTTTAGAGGGACGGCCAGGTCTTGGTAGATTTGCAGTGGTCTGATACTCCTTCCATTTCAATATTATCGCTTGCACAGTGCTCCTTGGGATGTTTAAAGCTTGGGAAATCTTTTTGTATCCAAATCCAGTTTTAAACTTCTTCACAACAGTATCTCGGACCTGCCTGGTGTGTTCCTTGTTCTTCATGATGCTCTCTGCGCTTTTAACGGACCTCTGAGACTATCACAGTGCAGGTGCATTTATACGGAGACTTGATTACACACAGGTGGATTGTATTTATCATCATTAGTCATTTAGGTCAACATTGGATCATTCAGAGATCCTCACTGAACTTCTGGAGACAGTTTGCTGCACTGAAAGTAAAGGGGCTGAAAAATTTTGCACGCCCAATTTTTCAGTTTTTGATTTGTTAAAAAAGTTTGAAATATCCAATAAATGTCGTTCCACTTCATGATTGTGTCCCACTTGTTGTTGATTCTTCACAAAAAAATACAGTTTCATATCTTTATGTTTGAAGCCTGAAATGTGGCAAAAGGTCGCAAAGTTCAAGGGGGCCGAATACTTTCGCAAGGCACTGTACGTAGCGATTAAATACTTTGAAAGGCTGGTCATTGCTCACATCAACACCATCATCCCAGACACCCTGGACCAATTACAATTCACATACCGACCCAACAGATCCACAGATTAAAATAATTTGCATGGGCCCTCAGATCCTCAAAAGGTTCTACAGCGGCACCATTGAGAGCATCTTGACTGGCTGCATAACTGCTTTGAATGGCAACTGCTTGGCATCCGACCGCAAGGCGCTACTGAGGGTAGTGCGTAAGCCCCAGTACATCACTTGGGCTGAGCCCCACTGCCATCTAGAACCTCTATACAAGGCGGTGTCAGAGGGAGGCCTAAATATGGTCAAAGACTCCAGCCACCATTGACTGTTCTCTCTGCTACTGAACGGCAAGCGGCACCGATGCACCAAGTCTGGAACCAACAGGACTCTGAACAGCTTCTACTCCCAAGCCATAAGACTGCTAAATAGTTAACCAAATTGCAACTATTTGCATTGACCCCCCTTTGACTCATCACACATTGCTGCTACAGCGTATTAATCATATTTCCTACTCATTGTGTATTTATTCCTTGTGTTATCTTTATTATTTTTCTTTCTGCGTTGTTGGGAAGGGCCAGTAAGTAAGCATTTTACTGTTAAGTCTACACCCGTTGTTTACAAAAAGCATGTGACAAATTGTGATTTGATAGGATAGTGTGGTGGTGTTCAGAGAGAGTAGACTACATTACAGATATCTGCAATTATATACTGTTGATGAATGTGACCTTATTTAAAAAAATATATATTTTTGAGGCAGCCATTTGAATTGAGTCTGTTCTGCTTTGAAACGCTGCGTGGGTGAAACTTTAGTGAAGACTGATCGTAATGAAATGAGCCCCTAGCATGTTTCAAAAGCCAAGTTCAATGACACTCAGCGGAGTGTTTACCTCTACACTCCTCTCATCCAATCCTAACCATCCCACTGTGAAAAGAAAGTAAACTTTAAAAAAATGCTTCTTCGCTAAGCAGAAAGATATTTCCTCATTATCCAAGAAATATGGTTCCCGATTTTTATCAAATAGGACCTTATGTCTTTGATAGTGGAACTGACATGATTTGCAGTTTGTGCTGCATCATAGGCCACAGTTCTATGATGACAGGTACAGTTCATCAGAATTCAATCACAAAGAAGCAGTTTGCTCAGCAAAAAAGTTGGGATTGTGCAGTCAGACATCAGCCAAAATAATAGGAGACATTGACATTACATGGCCAACGTGCCACTATAATTTATACTGGGAAAGATACAATAGCCAAGACCGCATCTCCATGTCCCTTCTGATGGACAATAGTCACAGACAGGTAATGCTTTGACTACCGTACAGGTATTGGATATAAGCACATTAAGAGACAATGGGTGACATTTGCTGTACACCGACAGCTGTTGTTGTGAGTAATATTGTCCTTTTTGTTCAATCAGTGCTATTTAGAAGACTAACCATGTCGACCATGATCATCAAAAAAAAGTGATGCCATTCCTCATTGTTGAGTACAAAAGACAGGATCAGTAATGACAGGGTATAATGAGCCTAAATTCACTTAGTACTGGCTTTGACTACTAACTAACTGAGCCCTACTCTCGCTCACTCCCTGCCTCTTTCTCCCCCTCTGATCACACCATCACACTTTCCAACAGACCTAATGAAATTGCTTTATTTCTTTTTTATTACCATCGGCCACTGCATTGGGTCAATTCAATCAGGCTTAGTGTTGGTCCTGCTTGCATTGCAGATGGGCTGACAAGACACAAAGGAGTTACACAGGGATGTTTATGATCTTGACAAGGAAACATTGAGAATCAGTCTTTAGTGTGTGTGTGTGTTTGTTCTCCCTCTCATGGCCATGGACTGACAGAATTGTCATAGGGGTAGTACCCTATGCTCTGTGTCAGATATGTAGAACATAAGAGAAGGAAATCTAATAGATAGCCATAGATCAGAGTTCAGGCATCTGATTTATAACAGTGAGAAGAGGCAACAATACATTAGATACACTAGTAGTCCAACCAAATACTACTAATGTAAAGAGAGGAGACATAAAACAAGCATCCAGACAGGTCTGGTGGAGTTAGTGGAAGTACACCTGTAAGGGTGGCAGGAGGGACGAGTAGGGAAATAAGGGAGAGGAGAAGAAAATAACGTCAGAGGAAAAAGTTACATTACCGGTTTCCCCTATGACCCTGATGAAGTCATGCTGTTGCGTAATGTCTTAAAATCCCCTTGCCTTTCTGATACTACCCGTATCCACGTCAGTCAACCAACCTACAACAAGACTGATTAAACTCATGAGGTTATAACACTAGCATAACCAGTGATGTAGTGGTAAAAAATGTAGTGGATAAACTGGCACATGACATCGGTGCACAAAACGATGCCAGATTTAAAACTTCACATTTTTTATTTGAATTATTATACAAAATTCTTGCAACCAATATAATGTTATATACAGTGCATTCAGAAAGTATTCAGACCCCTAGACATTTTGTTATGTTACAGCTTTATTATAACTTGATAATAATTGTTTTTTCCCCCCATCAAACTACACACAAATACCCCATAATGACAATTCAAAAATAGGTTTAGAAATTTTAGCAATTTTATTCAACATAAAAAACTGAAACATAACATTTACATAAGTATTCAGACCCTTTATTTAGTACTTTGTTGAAGCACCTTGGCAGCAATTACAGCCTTATTGAGTATGACACCACAAGCTTGGCACACCTGTATTTGGAGAGTTTCTCTAATTATTTTCTGCAGATCCTCTCAAGCTCTGTCAGGTTGGATGGGGAGCATCGCTGCACAACTATTTTCAGGTCTCTTCAGAGATGTTTGATCGGGTTCAAGTCCAGGCTCTGGCTGGGCCACTCAAGGATATTCAAAGACTTGTTCCGAAGTCCCCCCTGCATTGTCTTGGCTGTATGCTTAGGGTGGTTGTCCTGTTGGAAGGTGAACCTTTGCCCCAGTCTGAGGTCCTGAGCACTCTGAAGCAGGTTTTCAATGATCTCTGTACTTTCCTTCATTAATCTTTCCCTCGATCCTTACTAGTCTCCCAGTCCCAGCCGCTGAAAAACATCCCCACAGCATGATGCTGCCACCACCACCATGTTTCACCGTAAGGACAGGGCCAGGTTTCCTCCAGACGTGACAATTGGTTTTCAGGCCAGAGTTCAATCTTGGTTTCATCAGACCAGAGAATCTTGTTTCTCATGGTCTGACTATCATGGTGCATTTTGGGAAACTCCAAGCGGGCTGTGATGTGCTTTTTACTAAAGGAGTGGCTTCCGTCTGGCCATTCTACCATAAAGGCCTGATCGGTGGAGCACTGCAGAGATGGTTGTCCTAAGGGAAGGTTCTCCCATCTCCATAGACGAACTCTGTCATAGTGACCATCGGTTTCTTGGTCACATCACTGATCAAGGCCCTTCTCCCGACACTGCTCAGTTTGGCCGGGCAGCCAGCCCTAGGAAGTGTCTTGGTGGTTCCAAACTTCTCCCATTTATGTATGATGGGTGCCAGTGTTCTGGGGAAGGGTACCAAAACATTTCTGCAGCCTTGAAGGTCCCCAAGATCTGTGCCTCGACACAATCCTGTCTCTGAGCTCTACGGACAATTATTTTGCCCTCATGGCTTGGTTTTTGCTCTGACATGCACTGTCAACTTTGGGACCTGATATAGAGAGGTGTGTGCCATTCCAAATCATGTCCAATCAATTGAATTTACCCCAGGTGGACTCCAATCAAGTTGTAGGAAAAAAATGTAATAATCAGCAAAAATTTCTACAAAAAAAAAATGTTTTTGCTTTGTCATTGTGGGGCGTTTACGTTCCACTAATCCACTGACTAGAACATTGAAAAGTTTCGTGGGCCATATTATTACAAACAATCGCAATGATTAAAAAATGAAATCAAATTACAGCTAGGCTAACCTTTGGGCTGTTGGCTCAAATTTATAGGCAAAGAATATTTTTTCTTCAATCTCCATTGTCATTTTTATGAACTATTAATGGGTTTTATAACAGTTGGTGAAAAGTTATCCTCTTCTTGTCTATAGGATAAATTGGTGAAGGGTCAAGAGGAGAGAAAACGAGGTTAACCTGAAGAGACTACTCTCAGGTTTCAGTAAAAGTCCCTTTATAAACTGCTGAAGTAAATACACACAGGTAAAATGCAAACCCTGAGAATGGAGCTAGCTACTGTACAGGTGTTCTATCCTTCCGCTCCAGTGCTACCATTGCCCCGCCCTGCTAGGATGTGCGTGTCAGTCAGCACAAGGACTATTATTACTGCGTCAGGTGAAAACCTGCTGCCTGTTGCCAATAGGAAGTCACGTCCATAATCCCTTCCTCCAGGAACTTTGACCTGTCTGTTTATCGGAAAAAGAGAGCGCTAATTACACCTGCTCTAAAGACAGAAGCAAGGAGAAACATTTAGGTGTTAGGGAAAAAATTATCATGATCATGAGGCAGGCAGGTGGAATAAAGGTTTTCCTGGAGTGCTTTGTTGTACAAAGGACATGACACATTTTCCTAAGCAACAGACTAGCTGCAGAGAATTATCAAGAGATATGCTTGATGATGCAAAAGATGTGGTGTTAAAAACCCGTCACCCTTTTCAGTAGCATTTGACCACAAAACTAAATGCTAATCACTTTGGGCCCTATTCTGACTTGAGTTGACTTAACATGGACTTATGTCAAACACTGTTAAGTTAAGTCTACTTACAGTATCTCAAGTCAGAATCGAGCCCTTTTAGAATAGCCTACATATGACATTGAGGCTATATGCAACTAGTATCTCCCTGACAGACATTTGTGGGCTGGCAAGCGACTCTACTGTGAAGCTTCTAAGTAATGTTACAGTTACAAGCCCTATGAGGGACAATATATCCCCAGGGAGAGGAACACACATACCAAACACACAGACACACACCTGGCTTTAAGCTCAATTCTCTGAAGAACCAAGGTTGTTGTTTACCAGCTTCTCTATGTGCTGTACTCCTGAGAATCACAGCAACTTCCTGCTTCATGGTACAATTTTCTTCCTCTGTTTTTGTGCCTTACATTTTTACAGTTAACTTCCCTTCAGCTACGATACAGGGTCCGTGTTTCAGTCCTACTCTTACATACAGTAGCCAAGCGTATACTTTAGGAGTTTAGGACACTGAGGTCTGGAGTGAAGAAATTTCTGTTTGGGCATGTATGGAAAAAACTTTCAGAATAGCCTGCAAGATAACTTATATGTTGGCGCTGAAAGTGGCTCACTGACAGCACCCTATTACCTGTTTATGAAAGGAAAGTACTGCACTGGCATGTCTAATAAACAATGTATGGAGTAGAATTACAGCATCACCTGACATGTTAAATGGCAGGAGTCAGCTAATGTTAAACAACAAGCACCTGTCAATACTGCTACATTAAGTGGGGAGGTGAGAGTAATGATAAATGGGAAAAACATAGGCCTACCAATAGTCTGGGATACAAGCAATTGAGAAATAACATTCCTCTGAGGCCCACATTAACACATACAGTTGAAGTCGGAAGTTTACATACACTTAGGTTGGAGTCATTAAAACCCGTTTTTCAACCACTCCACAAATTTCTTGTTAACAAACTAAAGTTTTGGCAAGTAGGTTAGGACATCTACTTTGTGCATGAAAAGTCATTTTTCCAACAATTGTTTACAGATCGATTATTTCACTGTATCACAATTCCAGTGGGTCAGAAGTTTACATACACTAAGTTGACTGTGCCTTTAAACAGCTTGGAAATTCCAGAAAAATATGTCATGGCTTTAGAAGCTTCTGATAGGCTAATTGGCATCATTTGAGTCAATTGGAGGTGTCTCTGTGGATGCATTTCAAGGCCTACTTTCAAACTCAGTGCCTCTTTGCTTGACATCATGGGAAAATCAAAAGAAATCAGCCAAGACCTCAGAAAAAAAATTGCAGACCTCCACAAGACTGGTTCATCCTTGGGAGCAATTTTCAAACACCTGAAGGTACCACGTTCATCTGTACAAACAATAGTACGCAAGTATAAACACCATGCACCCACGCAGCGTCATACCGCTCAGGAAGGAAACGCGTTCAGTCTCCTACAGATGAACGTACTTTGGTTTGAAAAGTGCAAATCAATCCCAGAACAATAGCAAAGGACCTTGTGAAGACGCTGGAGGAAACGGGTACAAAAGTATCTATATCCACAGTAAAACAAGTCCTATATCGACATAACCTGAAAGGCCGCTCAGCAAGGAAGAAGCCACGGCTACGGTTTGCAACTGCTCATGGGGACAAAGATCGTACTTTTTGGAGAAATGTCCTCTGGTCTGATGAAACAAAAATATAACTGTTTGGCCATAATGACCATCGCTATGTTTGGAGGAAAATGGGGGAGGCTTGCGAGCCGAAGAACACCATCCCAACCGTGAAGCACGGGGGTGGCAGCATCATGTTGTGGGGGTGCTTTGCTGCAGGAGGGACTGGTGCACTTCACAAAATAGATGGCATCAGGAGGAAGGAAAATTAGGTGGATATATTGAAACAACATCTCAAGACATCAGTCAGGAAGTTAAAGCTTGGTTGCAAATTGGTCTTCCAAATGGACAATGACCCCAAGCATACTTCCAAAGTTGTGGCAAAATGGCTTAAGGACAACAAAGTCAGGGTATTGGAATGGCCATCACAAAGCCCTGACCTCAATCCTATGGAAAATTTGTGGTCGGGAACTGAAAAAGTGTGTGCGAGCAAGGAGGCCTACAAACCTGACTCAGTTACACCAGCTCTGTCAGGAGGAATGGGCCAAAATTCACACAACTTATTGTGGGAAGCTTGTGGAAGGCTACCTGAAACGCTTGACCCAAGTTAAACAATTTAAAGGCAATGCTACAAAATACTAATTGAGTGTATGCAAACTTATGACCCACTGGGAATATGAAAGAAATAAAAGCTGAAATAAATAATTCTCTACTATTATTCTGACATTACGCATTCTTAAAATAAAGTGGTGATCCTAACTGACCTAAAACAGGGAATCTTTACAAGGATTAAATGTCAGGAATTGTGAAAAACTGAGTTGAAATGTATTTGGCAAAAGTGTATGTAAACTTCCGACTTCAACTGTAGGTATTTGTCATGATTTGGGAATCCACTAAAAACTCTGAATAGAGGTCAGGTTTAGGCTAAATTCACTCCAAGGCCCAAACTGGAAGGGGTTAATGGCGACTCCAAATAATCCCGCTCTAGAAGGCCCACAGCCTGACTAAACACAAAGAAACAACATTCCACCAGCAGACCAAACACACAGTCAGAGGGAAAGCCTAATTACTATAGGTCTGCAATGACATCACAACATCTACAGGTTATGTACATAATGCAAGGTAGATAGTAGATAGATACAGCATGTGTCGTCTGTGTTTTGACCACAACATAGTAAGCTAAAAAAGAATCTGTGTGCCAGCTGGTACAGCCGTTGATCACAAAACAGATGGAATCGTAGGATTTGTCTTTATTCTGGATTACTGGGCTTCATGTTGGGGGGGGGGGGGGGGGGGCTGCAGAGAGTGTGAGTAGGATGGACCAGGAGGATAATAGCTTATTAACTGAGGATTGCAATTTGAGGACTGTTACTGTACTGCAATCCAATATCAAAACTAAATCTAAAAGCTAAATGGATTCCTAATCAGAAGACTTTGAACTATCCCAGCGAGACAGAATTATGACATAAATAATCTTCTTATACAATATAATTCACAGACAGGGTAGAATATTTCATAGAGATGTCACACAATGCAAGGTAAAAGGTCACGGATGAAAGCACCGAGCAGGAATGACTAGAGAGGAGAAATACTCAGATGACAATGCCTACAGGTGTGTCTTTAGTGTTTTACAATGATGTCACAAGTCCTATTTTTACTAACGATACACAAAAGAAAACATTAAGAAAAAGGTTTGACATCTGTCAGACTAAGTTAATTATTCACGGGACAAAGTTTGACTGGTCTGTCCCTGAGTAAACAAATGAGAGACAGAGGGAAGTAACTAGTAAATAGAACAATATGTTTGGACAGAGAACTGTAACAGCCATTCACTCAACAAGTCAAAAGTTGAGTAAAGGGAACACCTAAACTAAATGCAAGAGTTCTAAAATAAACAACAATGCAGCTTTGTTTTTTGTCATTTCTGAAGAGGAATGTGAAACTAGATTTTGAGTCATGGAGGATTAGTGACAAATAATGTGTGTAACCTGATTCTGTTCTCTAGCCAATAACACCTGCAATGTATAACTCCACACTTCAAAAGACATCTCTTTCTCAATAGTTTGGCTAGGTTTCTTCTGGACTAAAGGAGCCTAATGTCCACCTTACATGTTCTGTTTAAAAGGTGAATTGGCTCTGGCAGCCAAAACAGCCAAATACTCCATTTAAAAGTGAATCGATATCGGTACGGTTCTAAAAAAATAAATCCCTTTACTTTCATATCACATCAAAATAATTTCACAAATGCAAAACACACTAACTGTACACTGTTTTAACACAGTTGCAGCCGACAGTATTTATCAGTGACAACACGTTGGTGGCGTCTGTCTTCCATTTGCACACAGGTGTTCAGAGACGCAGATAGCTAATTAGCGCAGGTAGTCTTCCGTCTGTTTTCCCGTAAACAAGCACTGTAACATGGAAATATGGCCATGTGAGAACCCTAACCCTTTTTTAAAAAATTATCATCATTTCGCACTGATATGAAAGACACGTTCCTCATGTTTCCAAAACTGTGCCGCAAGCGATGAGTGTTAATATTTAGAGCAAGCATCAGGGCTCTTAAAAAACTCCCCCGGCCAGAAGACACTATCGTCACTAGGCGCTGAAGGCAGTTAGTGTCTTTCATTGGGCTAGGTTTCTTCCTGAAATGAGTCATTCCAGTGGTGTACACAAATCTTCTAGGTTGATCAACACACAGGCCTACACCACAAAAAAACTATAATATTTCATAACAATTGGAACAAAATTCAACGTATAAATTCAAAGTACTAATTTTACACAACAATCTATGTCAGAGTAGGCCAGCAACCCATCAATTGTCTGTAATGTGTGTAATGGTGTCCATTCAAGTTATTGTTGTATGTTCATTCAACGGTGGGCCCCCAGTATTGGAATATAGGCTAGTGGCAAGGCTCCCAAAATGTTTTAAATAACCCTACCCAAGGTATAACAAAACAAGCACATGTTTCCATATCTCTAAAGGTCTCCTATAAATATATGAAATGGATGGTTGTATACAAATATTTTATAGCAAAAGTGGTTAAATTGATAGATGTTGTGACATCACCTTAACTCAAACAGTAAAGAATAATGCCTGCCTGGCGGCGGGGGGGGTGACTCATGTAACCCAGTACTGCAAACTCTGATATTGCTAGAATTTGGAATAGAAGGAGACAATTATCTGCCCTACATACCGAAACAAACATTAGCATATGTTAAAGCATCTTGTAAAATGTAGACCTGTAAACACACAGAGATACAATAGACGGCAATATCAGATATACAAATATTTATGAAACTTCACGTTTCGGTAGCTGTTCAATGGAACATTTTCCAAGTCAAATTTGCTCTCATTCAGTGCTGTATGGTCCTGCCTGAAAAAAGACATACAGTTACACATTCTTTGATGTTGTGGATTTTGTAATTGGCTCTAAGGAAAACAACAAACATCAATAAACAAACTTTTGGGGTCCAAGGTTCCTTAAAGGATTGCAATTAGGTCAAAGGGGCAATCACAGATTATATTTTGCCTCAAATCCAAAAATCTAATTATGGCTGCCATAATAACATTTGATCAAGGTTAAGTCACCTGCAAATATGAATTTTGTAAATGGGAGGCATTTATTCACAATTGTTTACAACCCTGATTCCTAATTCTGAATCAATTGTATTCTGAATTCAACATGGCCAACATGTTGATTACCCTCAAACACCTTAGCCTGCATATAAATAGCCCTTGTTCATTTTGATTGTGTTATTCTGTCTTTGAAATGGTTTCATAAGGCTCTTGGCATATCAAGGACAATGAGTGGCACTGTCATGCCTCTGTTGTGTTTGAATAGTCACAATGTGTGTTCATGTTTTAATCTCATATCAACAAGGGGCAAAATCTTAAAATATAATAACAAGCTTTCACAACACACACATCACACAGTATCGTAACCAAGTAACAGGAAAGCAACCATAATAAAATAGTCAGCTACTCTAGTAGTGTATACACTACTGTTCAAAAGTTTGGGGTCACTTAGAAATGTCCTTGTTTTTGAAAGAAAAACACATTTTTTTGTCCATTAAAATAACATGAAATTGATCAGAAACAGTGTAGACATTGTTAATGTTGTAAATGACTATTGTAATTGGAAACAGCTGCTTTTAAAAAAATATCTACATAGGCGTACATAGGCCCATTATCAGCAACCATCACTCCTGTGTTCCAATGGCACGTTGTGTTAGCTAATCCAAGTTTATAATTTTAAAAGGCTAATTGATCATTAGAAACCCTTTTGCAATTATGTTAGCACAGCTGAAAACTGTTGTCTGATTAAAGAAGCAATAAAACTGGCCTTTGAGTATCTGCAGTATCAGCATTTGTTGGTTCGATTACAGGCTCAAAATGTCTCTATACAGAATAGAAAGAGGAATGGGAGGCCCCGGTGCACAACTGAGCAAGAGGACAAGTACATTAGAGTGTCTACTTTGAGAAACAGACACCTCACAAGTCCTCAACTGGCAGCTTCATTAAATAGTACCCACAAAACACCAGTCTCAACATCAACAGTGAAGAGGTGACTCCAGGATGCTGGCCTTCTAGGCAGAGTTCCTCTGTCCAGTGTCTGTTCTTTTGCCCATCTTAATATTTTTATTGGCCAGTCTGAGATATGGCTTTTTCTTTGCAACTCTGCCTAGAAGGCCAACATCCCATTGACTAACTGGAATTTTATCCCAGCCTGAATGTTGCTGGGGATACACCAGTAGTGGAATGGTTGGTTGTCTGGTTGTGAAGGAAAGTCTGTGAAAGAGCTGTCAAAAACAGACTTGCCTTTAGATCTTTCCAATGCCTAATTGGCCTGTGGGTGTGGTTTTTTATATGTTGAATGTGGCAAAATGTCTTGCAGGTCAAGTCCTACATATTTCTTTATATTCCTTTGGAAGTCAGGTAGGATGATCATTTTGCCGATATTATCTGTGGGTGGTTGGCATTGATTAGCGACTGGGGCGCAACAAGCAGGAGATGTAGAATGGCAGAACCTGTGAGGGTGACTTATATTTAGAGGTCAGTTAGAGTGTAGCTATTTTTTAAACTTATTTAACCTTTAACTAGGCAAGTCAGTTAAGAACACAGTGTTATTTACAATGACAGCCTACCCCAGCCAAACCCTAACCTGGACGACGCTGGGCCAATTGTTCGCCGCCCTATGGAAATCCCAATCAAGGCCAGATGTGATACAGCATGGATTCGAACCAGGTACTGTAGTGACGCCTCTTGCACTGAGATGCCGTGTCTTAGACCGCTGCACCACATAGACTACGACTAAGAAGCATTGGTTGTGAGGGACATAGCACAGCTCCACACACACATACATTTGAAGACGATCCCTGGGATTTGATGGACAGTAAAAGGGTTGCAGGTGGAGCAGACTAAGCATGACCCACAAAGACCACTCTCATAGTCAATCCCCAGCCACCATAAACGATAACATACAGCAAGTTTTACCATCCTAAGGTTCCTCATTTGCCATAAATGACATATGTCCTTATAGGGATGTTGGGATTTCCCAGACCAAAACATGATTCACCACAGCATAAAAGGCCATTCTTCACAAGTGAGTACAGTTCAGGTATCACATGGCTTGGCCAGCCATGGTTGGTAGCCAAATACAGTAGGTACATATGAGGACAATGAACACCAGCAATGTCCAGATGGCATTTTTGCTGTTGAATGGCCTCCTGACATGTGGCAGTCCAGTTCCATGGTGTGTCTGTCTCAGGTAACATGAGGGAAGGACTGATAGTGGATTGGGCCTATCATGGACAGTTCTGGGAGATCCAGGATGTCATGTGAAGGCCCAATAGGTTTATGGCATTTCTTGTCAATGAGTGTCAGGTTGTGTCGGTTCATTGTAGTGAACACCTGCCTTATGAGCTTGTTTATGTGTGGTTGCATCCTCCCCATACACCATAACTGTCACCAAGTCGAGATATACAGCAACTCCAAGGCAGATGGCCAGGATGGTGGACATGAAAGTCTGGAAGAAGCAATGTGCCAGCTCAAACCAAACAGGATAAGAGTGCACCAGAACATCCCAATAAACATCAGAAATGCAGTGAGCCAGCAAAAGGTCATGTTAGATTCAGGCAGACATATTAGACTAGCAATGAATCAAAGCTCACTTCTAAATGATAAGGAGGTGATTTAAGAGCCCAATCCTGGAGGTGCAAGTTATACCACAGTGGGGGCAAGTTGTAGAGCTAGGAAGACGTGTCAGAGTCCAGGGTTAGATTATCTTTCCTGTTGTTGGAGCCTCCCAGTTGCCTCATTGATCCTCAGAGGCTTGTGACTTGGAATAAATACTTGAAGTTGCCATGCCAAGCAGTCTGCTGCCTTTTTATATATTTTTGTACAACCATCCATTTCATATATATGAGAGACCTTCGAGATATGGGGGGGAAAAAAATGGTTGTGCTTTGTTATACCTCGGGTAGGGGTATATCAAAAACTAAAGCCCTTTTTGAGGATTGGGAACAAGCCTGTGTTACTGCATAAAGCATGTTCCCACCAGAAATATAATATTCAATCAATCCATGATTAAAACGCCTCTTTTGACCCTCTTCACAAAGCAGCTTCAGTATAATTTGTTTGCAATTATCTATCCCATGTTCAAAACTCACTGTCGCCTGGGAGATACTGTACAATCAGATGATGAATGCTTTGACTCACTATCCTTTAATAAAGATAATGTTATTTTATCTTAAGACTAGTCAGTATTGAAAATGTATGATTTTACTATTATGGCCACAACTAGGTCCAGCAGTAGCTCACAAGGCTAGAAGACAACAGTAAACTACAACCGAACACCGATACCAGACCGAAACTAAACTTGCTCGTGCACCTGTCAGACAAGCTGCAATGACATCCGAGCCAGCAGAACTGGGATGGCTGGCGCTCGATTTCTTCCTGAACACTTGTCATTACGCCTGCATTAAAATACATGCCATCCAAGCAGGAAACTCGCTACAATGGCAAATTCTACAATTACACCCTCTTTAGATGTGGTGGCCCAAGAGGTTGCCACAATAATTATGCAATAACAAAAGGACCTGGACTGGAGAAAGAAGTGTATATAAAGAATCAATTACTCTACAAATCACTCACCTTTGAATATAACTCGTTTACGGACATGGTCCAACACTATCAACGAAAACTGAAAAGTAACTGCAGCGTTTTATAAATGACAATATCTCATGATTGTTGATAATCCCGTAAAGTTTTTTCATCTAATTAGAAGTTTAATTCGTCGTCATATTCCCGAGTGTCGTCGTCCAAGGTTGAGTTAAATATGTTAGCCACTTCCGACCCCTTTCCTGGTCACGAACGGCAGGTGTCTTCACGTGGATGAGTTGCGTAACAACTCAGTTTTGCTTGATCCCCCTTATATTACTCAATAATGAAAAACGCAAACGAATGACGACTGGATATGGGTAGCCAGCCCCAGTAGGTTATAAGTGCAAATACATAAACTATAAATAGTTTATCAATAGCTTCCCTTTAGATCCTCCCCGTCGTATCCATGGACTCAAGTCATGTTGACTGGCAATAGCTCAGGCTGTACCGAAGTACCGCACGAGACCCCAACTGGCTCATCAGCGCACTACAATTTTATTCCAGCTCTAAATTAGAACGAACATTACAGTGGACTGTGGAGGGGTAGGTCCAATTATGGGTTTAGGTCATAATGTTAAATTGAAAACGTCTAATATACGCCTATATGTATGGCTATTATATGATTTATCTTGGCACATTTTGGGAATCTTAATGAAATTAACGCAACTTTTTGCTCCACCCCACAAAATCATTCTGAAAAGCAAAGGTATGGATAATCAATTACTATGATTTCCTGAACTCAGTGGACCTAGTATCTTAGTTCAAGGCAAGCATTAACACGTCAGAGTGTTATCTTTGATTGTAGTAGTACAATCTGTGACAGGAACTAGGCTGGTACCTGAAGCCTATAAAAATGCCATGCTTAAAATGTGAAGTTTTATGTCCATAACATTTTGGGAAATTAGACTTTAGAAAACACAGCATAATTTATACATCCTGTTCCGCATTTAGTCCCACTATGATCAACAATATCACAAAATACAACATGCACTGTAGGTCTACAGCAGTAGTATGTTACCTTGCAGTAAAGTTCATGGTCAATCTTCCCCTCTTGTCTCTTCATTATGTTGCTATGTTCCTTCACTTGCCTTTTCATTATGGCGTTATAGTCCTTAGATACTGCATGTAGTAGAAGATTCTGCTACTCTATTCAGAGGTAGCTGTGATTATTCCATGTTCCAGATCATACTGTTCTCAAGACATTATTATCAGTAGGCTATTTAAGCCTTAGCCTTAGCAGAAGGCAGGCTTGAAAGAAGAAAAAAATCCATTCCAATATCATGCCATGACTACACTCCCAAACCACTCCTTCTGCAGGTATGGGGTGTTGATTGACTTCACCTACCAGGCTGCTATATGGAATCTGAAAAGTATGCAGGCACAGTCAAAATACATTCCACCCATTAAAAGTATTATTTTTTAATTAAAGCCCCACCTTATCTCAGCTCACTGGTCACCATAGCAGCACCCACTCGTAGCACACACTACAGCAGGTATATCTCACTGGCCACCCACAAAGCCAATTCCTCCTTTGGTCGCCTTTCCTTCCAATTCTCTGCTGCCAATGACTGGAACGAGCTGCAAAAATCACTGAAGCTGGAGACTCATATCTCCCTCACTAGCTTTAAGCACCAGCTGTCAGAGCAGCTCACAGATCACTGCACCTGTACATAGCCCATATGTAATAAGCCCATCAATCTACCTCATCCCCATACTGTATTTATGTATTTATCTTCCTTTGCACCCCAGTATCTCTACTTGCACATTCATCTTCTGCACATCTACCATTCCAGTGTTTAATTGCTATATTGTAATTACTTCTCCACCATGGCATATTTATTGCCTTAACTCCCTTATCTTACCTCATTTGCACTCATTGTATATATACTTTTTCTTTTCTTTTTTTCTACTGTATTATTGACTGTATGTTTTGTTAATTCCATGTGTAACATGGAACAAGATCACAGATGGAACAGGTCACAAGGAAAATGACTAGTAATGTGCTATTTGCTCATTTGGTTTCCAAATGTCAATCCATGCCATGTACAAGAATACACAATTATTTTTCAACATTCTACAATTTGTACTGTATACATTCCACTGAAGGTCACATTGAACTACAGTAGTATTGATAACTAGCACAGATAAGTAAAAGGGTTTGTAAGGAAAAGGGTTTGTGTTATTATGAAATGGGCCTAAAACAGTCGGTTACAAAGAGGATAGAGATTACTTAGTTAGTGCTTGTGAAATATTTCCCACAGCAATCCGTTTGGAGAGTTGTATATGCCTCATTCCACAGCAGGTGGTCCTAACGTTGGGGCTAACACCATGGGTTGCTTTGGGAAATGACACTGAGATAATAGGACTCAATGCTTTGACATGCCACTAACAACCTGTTCTGGTAACTCAGCCAGACTAACCACTGAATTCCTACCACCTGCTCAACTACCTACAGGTATGTGCCATGCGATGAGTCTAAGCATAATAGACTTAATGGCAGTATGACACTAAAATCCAGTTAGTCGAGTTGGGTGATACAAGAAGCTTTTAGCCCAATTCTTGTTTTTGGCACCACTAAATCATGCCTTATTTAAACATGCTAAATACAGGCACATCTCATTTTCGCTTGGTAGATTTATATAGCACATGATGCATTATCTTAAATGTCACACACACACTTTCACACTTGACAAGATAGTTTTTCTTGTATCTTTCTCTGCCTTCACTTGCTGTAACTATATCCAGAGAAAGCAACTTATGCTCATGATACAATGTATTTCAGACTTTATCCCTGTATTATCCAACAACGTTATGTTTGCCATCACGTGATATTACATTACAATGAAATCCAGAAAGACACTGCTTTCTTGAAGTGTATGCAGGCAGGCCTCCACAGTAATATTATTAAATTGAAAATCGACTTATCCTTAAATTAGGTACATTTAATATACCAACAACATGCTCATAAAGAGTTCCTGAAATTGAACTGAAAAAATACATTTTCAGCGCTACCTACTGAACAAAATATGAACAGCTTTGTTCCTGGGGAAATCCTCCATCAATGTTTGCAATATAGCACTCTGCCATGGAGCAAAATAGAAAATTTTTCTGAAATCAAAAATATGATTAAACTTATTTTATTTGCATTTAATATCCATTAGCCATTTTCTGAGAAACTTGGGACAGCTAATTTCAGATTTGTCTTAAGAGGATTACACATAAAGCACTTGCCGGAGATGTATGTTTGTGAGGTAAGACAGGATCAGGCGTGTGGGTGTATGATTTTTAGAGATTCGTTTGTGTGTGTGTTGTCTGAATTACGAAAGTATGTGTTCCCTGCCGAGCCAGGCCATAAATGCATTTGCTTTACTTCACATGCTAGGTTACTCCAAGCTAAACTGTCCCTGTGGGTTAGTGGAAGAGGTTCTCCTGAAGGGGTGGACAGCCCTGGTGTGTGAGGTAGGCCTGGAGAGGATCTCCTGCATCTTCCTGTTGTACTGCTCCTGGTAGACCAGGCCTTGCTGGTGCTCCTGCTCTGTCTGAGATCTCCCCTCATCACGCAACTGCTGCTGGTACATCATCTGGGCCAGCAGGTCTGTCTGAAACTCCTGACAGCCCTGTCTCAGACTGGGAGAGGAAAGCAGAGATATGTATTAATTGTGAAGACTACTGCTGTGTGTGAAAAAGGGTCAAATGATTGTGTATTTCTGTGAGAGGACGCATGTCAGAATCTTTGATCACACTATACATATGTAACAGTATAACTTTATACCGTCCCCTCACCCATACCCGGGCTCGAACCAGGGACCCTCTGCACACATCAATAACAGTCACCCACGAAGCATCGTTACCCATCGCTCCACAAAAGCCGCGGCTTTTGAGAGAACCACTACTTCAAGGTCTCAGAGCAAGTGACGTCACCGATTGAAACGCTATTTAGCGCGCACCGCTAACTAAGCTAGCCGTTTCACATCCGTTACACTCACCCCCCTTTTGACCTCCTCCTTTTCCGCAGCAACCAGTGATCCGGGTCACGGCACCAATGTAACAGTATAAATTTAGACCGTCCCCTCGCCCATACCCGGGCGCGAACCAGGGACCCTCTGCACACATCAACAACAGTCACCCACGATGCATTGTTACCCATCGCTCCACAAAAGCCGCGGCCCTTGCAGAGCAAGGGGAACCACTACTTCAAGGTCTCAGAGCAAGTGACGTCACCGATTGAAACGCTATTTAGCGCGCACCGCTAACTAAGCTAGCTGTTTCACATCCGTTACACATACCGAGTTTTCTCTCTCTCATCCAGCAGTTTGTTCTCCTGTATGGTTTTGTTTAGCTCGTCTCTCTCCTCGGCCAGCTGAGCCTGTTTCTGCTTGTTCAAATCCACTAAAGAAGAAGCACAAATACACAAGCACACACACACACACACCATGAGACCACATCCTATTTAAAATATGACTTGTGATATAAACGATTCATTGTAAACTGTAAATCAACTGCACTGTCACAGAGGACCTGCCCAAGTGACAGATCTGCTTCCCTCTCTTCCACTTTCTTACATTTCTCCTGTATCTGCAGGCGGCGTGTGTCCATCACATCCTTCATCAGCCTATCCCTGGCTTGTTTCTCTTTGTGACACTGCTCTGCCCTCCGGGCCCAGGTCTGCTTTAGCTCTGCCTCGATCAGCTTCTCTGTCTCCACCTCCTGTCTCTTCTGCTCCTCAAGCTGATCGGCCAGGTACTGCTGGTACCTACTCTGCTCCTCTCGCAGTTCAAGCTGTGGTACACACACGCTCAGTCAGTTATCATCTGCCTCTTGTAGTTTCATAAGATTTCTTTGTGTGCCAAATAGTGACAATGTGGTAATTTAACATGTTAATACGACTCCACTTTCCCACCTTCCTCGTGACCTTGCCCTGTTTCTCATCTCTCTCCTCCGTCAGCAGCTGCTCGAGCATGCTCATGTCCAGGGCCAGCTCGTCCTGCTGCTCCCTGGCCTGGCGCTTCATCTTCAGCCTCAGAGAGTGGTCGAGCAGCCTGCGCCGGCTCTCCTGACCTTGGAGCTTATGACGGTGCTCTCTCTGCTCCTCCAGATGCAGCATCTCTCTCTGCTCCCTCTGGGACACACACAGAGAAAAACAGAGAGGACTCAATTAGTGATCACAAAGCAGAAACCCACACAGACACAGAGAGAAGCATCTCAGTTACAGGCTGAATTCGCCTACCAGTAGCAGGGCCTCTTCCTCTTTGAGCTGCTTGGCCTGTTCTCTCTGCTGCTCGGCAGCCTCCATCTGGACGCGCAGGTAGACCAGCTGCTGCAAGTTACTCTGGCGTTGCCTCTGCGCATCCTGGCCCTCCCGCTCCTCCTTGGCTTGCCGGTCGCTCTCCCACAGCTGAGCAAAGAGCTGCTCCTCCTCCTCTTTCTGCCGCTGCGTCACCTGCCGTGTACATAGCTGCGCAGCCCGCTCTGTGCAAATTTCGTTCTGCCTGCGCCGAGTCTGTTCAGTCCGGAGCTCCTCACTCTGCTCTCTGAAATTGGTCCATTTAAAACATCTATTTGTATAGAGGTTTGAACACACACACAGAAAAGAAAGCTGCAACATTGTCTTGTAGAACCTCCCTTTAGGTGTTCTCTCTACCTGAATAGCTGTTCAAGCTTGTCTTCAACCACACTTAGTCTTTCACTCTCCCTCCTCTCTCGCAGTAACTTAGCTCTCTCTCGCATCTTGGCTTGTCTCTCCAGTACTGTCTCCTTCTTGGTCTCCATTTCTCTCAGCAGTTCCTTCTCCTCTGCCTCCAACATATCATGCAGTCTAAGGGAGACAGGGGTGATAGACAGACATGGAGCAATTGAAATACCTCTATTAAAAAAATATGATCAGCTGTTATAGGAACTCAACCAAAAGATTTGTCACTAACCTATCCCTCCTCTCATTGATGGTCATCTGATACTGCCCAATGGCATCTTTGACCCGTCTCTCAATGGTTCCCAACACAATACGCCGGTCAGAGTTCTTCTCCCAGCGCATCTTAAGGTCACAGGTGTTCTGGTACTTGGTGAACTCCAACACCTTGTCCCGGGCCTCCTCCTGTTTCCTTCTCTCCAGGATGAGGTAGTCTGGAGGCCTGGATGATGGGAACCTTGCCCTCTGGAAAAGGTTGGTGAGGGTTTAGTAATTATGTTTATGGGAGGCAGCAGATTATCCTGACCAAGTGACCTGGCCAAGGAAAACTCCAGGCCCTACTGTAGTTATTTGCTTTAACTAAAACATTGTACAGAACTGTCACACGGGAATCTCTGGCTACAGTACAACTAGGGGCCAATTTTCCTACCCAGGTCAACTGGGGTCTGGAGAAAAAAAAACATTTAAAAAATAATTGCTAGATATGCTTACTCTCTAATTTTACAAAACAATACGTTTGTTTAGCAATGTACAACATGTAGTGACGCGTATTAACGTTAGCTAGCTAACGTTAGCTTGCGGTAGGTTTCTTACTAGCTAGGATACTAACGTTAACTAGCCACAGAGTTTGTGCTGAACTTACCACAGCCACTGAATGAGGTGTTGGTCCCGTAAACTCGCGACATTGTGGTTTATTTCTAGTCTGACTGGCCAACATACTTGGATACAAAACAAGCTCCTTCCCAGCCAGATACTTCTATTTGTCCTGCATCCCATCAAGTTTCCCAACTGTTTCATGGACCTTGACGAGGAGTCTCTCCGGCGATTTTGTTGACGGAACTAGTAAATTGTTACCATGACAACTACAAAACATGCTGTAGGAGTTGATCACTGGCGCCGTGTTCGAATACCCATACTAACATACTGTATTCTACATATTTAATGAGTATATACTACATACTATAAGTTAATTTTAGTATACTGTAAACGGAACAGTATCTTTCAGTTGAGCGTACTAGCTCTTCGCCGGATAACCGGAAGTTGATGCTATTGCTATGCAACCTCTTGCTAGCTAGTTAGCGTAACAAATTACTAGTTAGACATTTTACGACTTCGGGTGTGTTCTTAAATCCAACCTTGAGTGCCAGAGTCCGCTCATAAATTCAGAGCGTTGTCATTGTCCGTTTGTAAAGTCAGAGCGTTTCGTTCTCGGAGCGCACACTGGGCGCTAGGCCCGAGGAGTAGGGTTTGAGCGTTCTGACCTTACAACGGCAGTCAAGCACCATTTTTTTCACCTTTATTTTACCAGGTAGGCGAGTTGAGAACAAGTTCTCATTTACAATTGCGACCTGGCCAAGATAAAGCAAAGCAGTTCGACACATACAACAACACAGAGTTACACATGGAGTAAAACAAACATACAGTCAATAATACAATAGAAAAATAAGTCTATATACAATGTGAGCAAATGAGGTGAGATAAGGGAGGTAAAGGCAAAAAAAGGCCATGGTGGCGAAGTAAATACAATATAGCAAGTAAAGCACTGGAATGGTAGATTTGCAGTGAAAGAATGTGCAAAGTAGAAATAGAAATAATGGGGTGCAAAGGAGAAAAATAAATATAGTAGGGGAAGAGGTAGTTGTTTGGGCTAAATTATAAATGGGCTATGTACAGGTGCAGTAATCTGTGAGCTGCTCTGACAGCTGGTGCTTAAAGCTAGTGAGGGAGATAAGTGTTTCCAGTTTCTGAGATTTTTGTAGTTCGTTCCAGTCATTGGCAGCAGAGAACTGGAAGGAGATGCGGCCAAAGGAGGAATTGGTTTTGGGGGTGACCAGAGAGATATACCTGCTGGAGCGCATGCTACAGGTGGGTGCTGCTATGGTGACCAGCGAGCTGAGATAAGGGGGGACTTTACCAAGCAGGGTCTTGTAGATGACCTGGAGCCAGTGGGTTTGGCGACGAGTATGAAGCGAGGGCCAGCCAACGAGAGCGTACAGGTCGCAGTGGTGGGTAGTATATGGGGCTTTGGTGACAAAACAGATGGCACTGTGATAGACTGCATCCAATTTATTGAGTAGGTTATTGGAGACTATTTTGTAAATGACATCGCCAAAGTCGAGGATCGGTAGGATGGTCAGTTTTACGAGAGTTTGTTTGGCAGCATGAGTGAAGAATGCTTTGTTGAGAAATAGGAAGCCAATTCTAGATTTAACTTTGGATTGGAGATGTTTGATGTGAGTCTGGAAGGAGAGTTTACAGTCTAACCAGACACCTAGGTATTTGTAGTTGTCCACATATTCTAAGTCAGAACCGTCCAGAGTAGTGATGCTGGACGGGCGAGCAGGTGCAGGCAGTGATCGGTTGAAAAGCATGCATTTAGTTTTACTTGTATTTAAGAGCAGTTGGAGGCCACGGAAGGAGAGTTGTATTGAATTGAAGCTTGTCTGGAGGGTTGTTAATACAGTGTTCAAAGAAGGGCCAGCAGTATACAGAATGGTGTGGTCTGCATAGAATTGGATCAGAGACTCACCAGCAGCAAGAGTGACATCATTGATGTATACAGAAAAGAGAGTCGGCCCGAGAATTGAACCCTGTGGCACACCCATAGACTGTCAGAGGTCCAGACAACAGGCCCTCCGATTTGACACACTGAACTCTATCAGAGAAGTAGTTATTAAACCAGGCGAGGCAATCATTTGAGAAACCAAGGCTATCGAGTCTGCCGATGAGGATGTGGTGATTGACAGAGTCGAAAGCCTTGGCCAGGTCGATGAATACGGCTGCACAGTAATGTCTCTTATCGATGGCGGTTATGATGTCGTTTAGGACCTTGAGCGTGGCTGAGGTGCACCCATGACTAGCTCTGAAACCAGATTGCATAGTGGAGAAGGTACGGTGGGATTAAAAATGGTCGGTAATCTGTTTGTTAACTTGGCTTTCGAAGACCTTAGAAAGACAGGGTAGGATAGATATAGGTCTGTAGCAGTTTGGGTGTAGAGTGTTACCCCCTTTGAAGAGGGGGATGACCGCGGCAGCTTTCCAATCTTTCGGAATCTCAGACGACACGAAAGAGAGGTTGAACAGGCTAGTAATAGGGGTTGCAACAATTTCGGCAGATAGCTTTAGAAAGAAAGGGTCCAGATTGTCTAGCCCGGCTGATTTGTAGGGGTCCAGATTTTGCAGATCTTTCAGAACATCAGCTGACTGGATTTGGGAGAAGGAGAAATGGGGAAGGCTTGGGCGAGTTTCTGTGGGGGGTGGAGTGCTGTTGACCGGGGTAGGGGTAGCCAGTTGGAAAGCATGGCCAGCTGTAGAAAAATGCTTATTGAAATTCTCAATTATAGTGGATTTATCGGTGGTGACAGAGTTTCCTCAGTGCAGTGGGCAGCTGGGAGGAGGTGTTCTTATTCTCCATGGACTTTACAGTGTCCCAGAACTTTTTTGAGTTTGTGTTGCAGGAAGCAAATTTCTGCTTGAAAAAGCTAGCCTTGGCTTTTCTAACTGCCTGTGTATATTGGTTTCTAACTTCCCTGAAAAGTTGCATATCACGGGGGCTGTTCGATGCTAATGCAGAACGCCATAAGATGTTTTTGTGTTGGTTAAGGGCAGTCAGGTCTGGAGAGAACCAAGGGCTATGTCTGTTCCTGGTTCTAAATTTCTTGAATGGGGTATGCTTATTTAAGATGGTGAGGAAGGCATTTAAAAAAAAAAACAGGCATCCTCTACTGACGGGATGAGGTCAATATCCTTCCAGGATACCCGGGCCAGGTCGATTAGAAAGGCCTGCTCGCTGAAGTGTTTCAGGGCCATTGACCCATTACGGATGCAGGCAATGAGGCAGTGATCGCTAAAATCTTGGTTGAAAACAGCAGAGGTGTATTTAGAGGGCAAGTTGGTTAGGATGATATCTATGAGGGTGCCCGTGTTTACGGCTTTGGGGTGCTACCTGGTAGATTCATTGATCATTTTTGTGAGATTGAGGGCATCAAGCTTAGATTGTAGGATGGCTGGGGTGTTAAGCATGTCCCAGTTTAGATCACCTAGCAGCACAAGCTCTGAAGATAGATGGGGGGCAATCCGTTCACATATGGTGTCCAGAGCACAGCTGGGGGCAGAGGGTGGTCTATAGCAGGCGGCAACTGTGAGTTACACGTTTTTAGAGGGGTGGATTTTTAAAAGTAGTTCAAATTGTTTTGTGGCTGGAGTCAAATACGTTCTGTGGCACACATCAGAGTCAAATACCTTCTATAGAACAAACTTCATGTCAGGATAGGCATCCGAAAGTAATAATGAATGTATGTGTGTTATATTAAACATAGTGGACGGAGTAACATGTTAGCAAGCAATAAACATTTTATTACTAAGGCTGAATTATTATCCTTACACTTTCAAAAATACTAGTCGAATGAGACATGAGAGAGATGATGAATGTTGGCTAAGATATGTATTTATAGACTACAAAATCAGTTGCGGATTTAGGTATGGGCGACAATGGCAGCCGCCCACCGCCACATACACTAGAAACAAATAGCCAAACCGAAAACTGCAGACAAAAATGCTTTCTGCCACTAAGATCAATTAAATGTAGGCTAAACTGACAACGAAGTGAAGAGCAGAAATCTCATGTTCTAGCAAGCAAGTCGCAGCAATGAACGATTTTCGGCACAACGCCTGTTCATACTGCTGTAATGATATGTGGTTCGTAAGGACAGCGTAGCTAACAAATTGTCAGCGTGTAAGGTAACTTATTGGAAAAGTCATTACTTTATTACATTTCTCAACATTTTGTTGTCATAATTAGTTAAAGCAATGAATTTGTATCCGCTGTTGGATTTTGGCTGCATATTTTCCGCCATTTTCTTGAAATCTGAAAACGATGTGGATCCACGCCCATTTCTTGAAGAATTGCATTATGGGCCCTAAAGTACGGAAATAGTGTCTTTAAAAAATATATTTTATTAACAACAAATCAATACAGAAAGTACATGAGGGAACACAGGTATATATAGATGATATACAATGGACAATCGAGCTAGGGGTTACAATATCACATTACAATTACAAGGACCTTAAGGAACATACATACTTATAATTCTTACAGCTTTTTTGTTAGTAGAGTATTTAATTGTCTTAAGATACCCTACAAAAAGAAATTGAACTGTAAGAAAGTGTTATTTTGTTTGTAAATGTACATTTGTGTATATGAAATTTGGCCAAAAGAATAATGAAATTAATTACATAAAAATGTATCTTATTTCTATCGTATGTAAAGAATCCAAGAGTACATCTCTCCACAATAGTGTAAAATCTTCATAAATGTGTTCAATTATAAATCTACTGATGTCTTGCCACAGTTTTCTTACATGAATACAGTGCCAAAAAAGATCCAACACTGTTTCTGGGCTGTCATTACAAAAGGAGCAATTTTAGTTGATGTTTTCCTTAAACTTCTTCATAAAGTGTTTGGCAGGATAATATTTATGAATATTTTTAAAGGAAACTTCCTTAATTTGGTTAACAAGTAGGTATGTGTGTGGCAACATCCAAACAATTTTCCAACAGATATTATCAATAAATCCATTCCAATAAGGCATGACATAAGGTATAGATGCAATATCCTGCTGAAACAAGGTTCGTATCGCTCTGTTGTTGAATGTACCAAAAGAGAAACAAATCTTTCCTACTGATGAGTCAACAGGGTCAATAGAAGGTAAGCTCTGAGGGTCAGGTCTTGACACGTTCCTGAATAACAGAGCAACACCTGAGGGAATGGCATCTAAAACAATTGCAAAATCGTTAGGTGTTACAGGGACTGTGTATTGATATTCTAGTTTTGTCCCTTTAGGGCACCTGTAACCACCCTTGCTTACCTACGTTGAAATGCTTGGAATGTTCTTCCTGTGAAACCCATTAAACAATGCCCACGTTAATTTCTACTCCCGTCTCATGTTTTGTTCTTATATTAGTTGTCTAAGTAATACAGTGTGCTATACAACAAAACTGTCGACGAGGAAGAAACGTTCACGTTTGTGCTCATCATCTTTGGCAGAAAGTCTGAGTTAAATTCGTTTTTTTTTCTCGCTGTAGAAAGACGCAAACAAAACGGAGCTAGCCAGTCGAGTGATGCTAGCTAGCCTTTGATGTCACGGCAACGAGTGCCAGGAGGGATAGGAAGAGTTTCGCTAATAAAATAATAATAATAAAAAAGTTAAGAGTTTCACTGCGGGAGAAAGGGAAGTCGGCATGAGTTAAAATAAATAAAAAAGGGTCTGGGAGTAAAGGACCGTGTGAAAAGTGTGAGAAAGAAAAATAAACCGAAAATGTCTGCATTGACTTGAAATATAGGAACATTTGATGAATCTGTGGAACAATGGAGTTCTTACACATAACGTTTTGAGTACTTTGTGTTGGCAAATGGAATTAAAGCAGAAGTCGTTGTGCCAACATTTTTGACTTATGGGAGGAAAAACATTCAATCGCCTGAAAAACCTGGTGATAAATCATGATGAAATTGTGGCTAAATGGCTACCTTAAAAGGACATTATTCTCCCAAACCACTGATAATTGCAGAGATTCCGGTTTCATAAGAGAAATCGAGAGGAGGGGGAATCAACCTCACAGTTTGTGGCTGTATTGAAACAGTTATCTGAACACTGAATTTGGGCGATCAATGAGTGACACTATACGTGCTAGGTTAGTGTGTGGCATGCGCAGCGAGGCAATTCAGAAACTTTTGACTGAGAGTAATTTAACATTGCAGAGAGTAATAGAAGTGAGTACGTCAATGGAAATGGCAAATAAAGACACACAACAGCTAAGTGCATCGACCAAAGTGCATAAGGGGTCTACGGAGTAAAAAAAAAAACATGGCAGGAGGTGGGAAGCCATTCTATCGCTGTGGGAAACCAGGTCACCAAGCAGAGGAGTGTTGGTGCAAAGACATACTGCAGAAGTTGTGGAATAAAGGGTCACAACGAACGTGCATGTAAAAACAAAAATGCACAATCAAACAAAGTACTGAACAAAGGAAAAGTGACTTCAGGAAGTACAAAAAGACAGTGCATAAAATGGAGCACAGAGGATGAACAAAGTGATACCCTGTCTGAAGGGGAAGAATCTTTGCATGTTTTGTCCATTTTAGACAATGGATACAGGTACTGGGTGACACCGCTACTAGATGGAAACGCAGTACTGATGCACGTGGACACTGGAGCAGCCATATCTTTGCTGTCTGAGGCTGTATAAAAGGAGAAACTACATCACCTAATACTACAGCCCACAAAGATGATGCCTGAAACATACACCGGTGATACATAGACATTGTTCCAGTGAGAGGAAGCGTGATTGTTACAGTGGAGCTCAACAAACAGAAGGTAAAGCTACCACTCTACAAGGCAAACATCCAGCATTGCTAGGACGCACATGGCTGGAAAAGATCAAACTAAACTGGCAGGAAATTCACATGGTTGCAAAAGAGGACACAAACCTACAAGGGATATTGAGGAAACATGCGGATGTGTTCAAAGGATACCTTGGCAGTATGAAGGACATACAAGTCAAAATGCTTCAAAGCTAGACCTGTCCCATACGCCATAAAACCAAAAGTTGAAATTGATCTAAACAAACTAGTCGAGAGTAGAGTATTGGATCCAGTGAATGTTAGTAAATGGGCTACACCCGTTGTTCCAGTCATAAAAAAAGATGGATCACTCAGACTCTGTGGTGATTTCAAAGTCACCATTAACCCAGTCTTGACTGCTGAAAAATATCCACTACCCCTCATTGAAGACCTCTTTTCTGGTTTAGCTGGAGGACAAAAACTCAGTAAGAGTTTGTTTCAGAGAGCTATGGACCAGATACTGAGCGGGCTCACTAGGGTCCAATGTTACCTCGATGATCTACTCATCACCGGCAAAGATGAGCAGGAGCACCTGAGAAACCTGAACGCTACACTACAGAGATTGGAGGAGTACGGTCTGAGGGTCCGGAAGGACAAATGCAAGTTTTTCCGGCCCTCTGTTGAGTACCGGGGCCACATCTTCGACAGTTCCGTGCTCCGCAAGGCGCCATCGAAGGTGAAGGCCGTTGCAGGAGCTCCATCCCCACAGAATGTGAGTCAGCTGAGATCATTCTTAGGACTACTGACATACTACACAAAGTTTGTGCCAAACCTAGGTAACATGTTAAAGCCACTGCATGAACTTTAGAACAAAACCAAACAGTGGAAGTGGACAGACAGATGTGAGGAGGCCTTCGAGAAAGTGAAAACAGCCATAGCTCAGTCAGAGGCCCTAACCCACTTCAACCCCAACTTGCCATTACAGTTGGCATGTGATGCATCGCCTTATGGCTTTGGTGCGGTTGTCTCACACATCATGCCATCAGGTGAAGAAAGGTCAATTGCTTTCGTATCACGGACCTTAAGTAAAGCCGAGAGCAATTATGCACAGATAGAGCGTGAAGCACTCGCCATTGGGTTTGGAGTTAAGAAATGTTATCAGTTTCTGTTTGGCCGACAATTCACACTGCTGATGGACCATAGACCCCTCACCTCCATCTTTGGTCCCCACACCGGCATTCCATTGCTTGCAGCCAGCCGCATGCAGCGATGGGCGTTATTGTTATCTGCTCACCAGTACGACATCAAGTACAGAAGGTCTGAGCAGCACTGCAATGCAGATGGCCTCTCAAGGCTTCCCTTACTTGTTACACACACTGAGCACTCCCAGGCTGAAATCTTCTACTTCAAGGAAGTGACAAACGCCCCAGTTACGTCTGTCCAAGTGAAAAAGTTCACCCACACTGATCCAGTGATGTCTGAGGTCGTGGACATTGTCACTCGTGGAAAAGGAGAGATGTCGGACACCCTACAACCTTACCTAGTGAGGAGAAACGAGCTCACAGTTCAGTTTGGATGCTTGCTATGGGGTTTTTGAGTCATCATACCGCCGCCACTGAGAAGGCAGGTGCTTGAAGAACTTCATTCAGGGCACTGTGGCATGGTGCGAATGAACGAGATTGCACGCAGCTACTTTTGGTGGCCAGGTCTAGACGCAGCAATCGAAGACAAGGTCAAGTCATGTTCTGCATGTCAAAAGATGAGGAACATGCCTCAACTAGCGCCACTACACCCATGGGAATTTCCAGAGGAGCCTTGGCAGTCCACATAGACTATGCAGGCCCACTGGAGGATTGTATGTTCTTAGTCGTAGTTGACGCACACAGCAAATGGCTTGAGGTCACAGTGATGAAGAGCACCTCAGCGGAGAGAACCATCGAAGAGCTACGGTCAATCTTCAGTCGCTTCGGCTTGCCAACGCAACTCGTTAGTGATAATGGCCCCCAACTGGTGTCTGAAGAGTTCCGGTCATTCATGGAAGCAAATAGAATTCAGCACATCAAGTCAGCGCCGTATCACCCTGCAACGAACGGCCTCGCTGAAAGGTTTGTCCAAACGATGACCAAGCTTTAAAATCATCACAAGGGAACGACTCCCTCAATAGGCATCTAAACTCCTTCCTGTTAACCTATAGAAACACTCCCCACGCTACAAGCAAAGTGGCACCCGCGTCAGCCATGATGAAAAGACAGCTTCACATGCGACTCGACCTCCAAAGACGAGCCAGGTTGTACAGACACAACAGAGAGCACAGGTGGAGAGACGGAGCAAAGCAAAAGACAGAAGCTTCATAGCTGGAGAGAGAGTTCTTGCTCGGAACTACTGCAAAGGTCCAAAGTGGATACCAGCCACAGTGGTTTCACAAACAGGGCCTGTGTCCTAAACAGTTCACACACCAGAAAACATAATCTGGAGGAGACATGTGGATCAACTGTTGCCAGGAACCAACCTCAGAGATGACTCATGTCAAGTGACAAACCAAGATCAGCTACTGGAGACCTACCATGACAACGAGCTATCACCTGAACATCCACTGTAGCAACCTACCAATGTGGAAAGTGCTCCAGACTCACCTGAACCAGCCAGAGTGCCTACTCAGAGTACTGTTGCACCCCAGTCTGGGCATACACCATCACCACTCAGAGATAATGTGACTGTAGACTCACCTGTACGTCGTCATTATCCTGCAAGAGAAAGACGACCCCCTGACAAGTTGACTATTTAGTTCAGACTAACTTCCGACATTGGGGCAGAATACACCCCTGGGTTAAGTCTGGGGACTGAGGCAGTCTACCCTCTATCCCTAGTTTAGAAAATGATATTCTGAAAAGTTCATTTACATTAAGAGAACTTGTATTAAAAAGAAAACAATAGGCAAAACATTGAATATTTACTTTTTCCTTATGAGTCATCAAAGGTAAAGGGGGAGGAATATGTTGTGTATTGATATTCTAGTTTTGTCCCTTTAGGGCACCTGTAACCCCCTTGCTTACCTTCATTGAACTGCTTGGAATCCTTTTCCTGTGAAACGCATTAAACAATGCCCACGTTAATTTCTACTCCCGTCTCAAGTCCTGTCCTTATATTAGTTGTATAAGTAATACAGTGTGCTATACAACAGGGACCTTGTAAAGTGATAAGAATTCCTTATAACTGAGTAAAAGACCCTCTGCATTTACCAGTTGGCTCACCAATAGGATATTATTTCGGAACCAATATTTTTGTACAATATATCCTGATTATTCCATATATAATATCTGTGTGGAGAAAATTTGTGTTTATAAATTAAGGACCATGAGAAGAACTGCCGATGAAAAGCAGAAAGTTTCACTGGAACTTTGTCAATATTATAATTGCAAAACAACATGAAGTTAAGGCCACCAAAAGTAGAGAAGACATGATGATGAATAAAATTACAGATAGAAGTGGGTCTTCTTAGGAATTGTTTTATCCAATTGATCTTAAAAGTATTATTTAAAGGAGTAAAGTCCAGAAAATTCAGCCCACCATTCTCATAAGTGTTCATTACAACAGTGTTCCTAATGTTATGGGTACAGTTTCTCAAAAGAAAGTTGAAAAGCATCTGGTCTATCTCTAAATAGTGTCCTCTACGTGTATACTTCATATTCTGGCGAATTTAGTTGGACATCCGGGGAACTTGTAAATTGTTAGGTAGTTAGCTAACTAGTATGGATATACTAAATATATCCATACTATGATCAATAAGCATACTATATACTCAAATAGTAGGGTTAGTATGAGTATTCGAACACAGCTTGGGAGTGGGAAGGAGAACGTTCCCTGATCTCGAGATACCCCTACTAGATGCTCCGCGTTCACTAGCACGCGGTGCCGCACGGTGAAACACCGCTTTCCATTAATTTCAATGGAAGGAAAGCAGAGAGAGCGGAGGCCTTTGGGCGGTGCGAATGTTGCCTGGGAGTCGGTGAAAAAGATACGCTTTTCCAACTTCATGCAAATCACCAGCGGCGATACGCGATGACCAATCATATCGGGTGATTTAGCAAACTAGCTGACTAGCTAACATTAGCCAGCTAGCTTTATGGTTGTTGTGACATGAGTATGAAAATGTAATTTAATGTTTTAGGGACTCCTGAAACAAACAGCAAACCAGGCTGTCGTCTTGTGAAACAGTGAATGTACAGAATCTAGCTATCTAAAACATTCACTGCAAATTGAATGTACAATTTTGTGAGCTTGCCTTGCTGATATTTGCCGTACAATGCAGATAGATTAAATAATGTAGCTAGCTAACTATTTTCTTGCTTATTGTGCAGTGGAGGATAAAAATACCTGTATGTCTATGGATGTGTAGATAGCTTTGTAGCCGATCTGTGTATAGACCCTAAAACATTTGGTATACAAATTAGTTCAGAACCTAGCTATGAACCTCAGCTAACATAGCCAACTTCAAAACGGTCTGAATGACATTAATGAAGCCTATGGATTGAGTAGAATATAATATAACTTTGTTCCAAAGAAGTCATATATACATGTAGTTATTCCCATGCATGAGATCCCCACATTGTAGCCTGTACATTTAATATATTCACTGATCATGTACTCTACTGTAGCAAATAAAGGTACAGTTCAGGTATGAATGTCAGATTATTTTTCAGTCATATCCAATACCAGGTGCATAAAATGCCAGTCTTTGAATGATGCTGTGTCTGCATGTATGTATGTATGTATGTATGTATTACAATGATACACTTCAACAGTGTTTACCAGTCTTGGTCCTGGGACATCAATGGTTACACATTGTAACTATGCAATAGACTAGAAACATGATTTAACTAGTTAAAGGTTGATTTGTAATTCATATACACAGAAATATTATTTATTTATTTTTATTTTTTTAATGTACACCACTTCCTATGCATCAAGTACATTCTCAAACCGGTTAATCTCAATATCTAATTTCCATCATCTGCATTGATCTGATAAACACAGGATAGGTGTAGTATTTCATCAAATGAAATACTTCATTTTAACCAGTAGAGAATGTGAAACCCTTTATTGAAAGAAGTTAATTGTCCAAGTGTTATAAACATTATAATTGTAATATTATAAATACATGTTCAATCTGTAGTTTAATGCACATCTGTTGTGCATTATAAAAACAGAGGAAGAAATAGGTGGTGAGAGAGGTGTAAAAGGGAAAGAGGTAAGAACATAGGAGCTGGGAAGGCAGCATATGATTAATGAATCACAGTGCTACCATAATTTTCTCTCAGTTAATCACAATTACACAATAGTGTCTCCTAACCAGCCTTGGGCTCCCAGTCGGCCCAAAGGTTATCTTTAGAGAGGGTGAGGTGGCGATGACGGGACTGAGGGTTGGCATCCTCTCTCACATCAAAACATACAGTGCCTTGCGAAAGTATTCGGCCCCCTTGAACTTTGCGACCTTTTGCCACATTTCAGGCTTCAAACATAAAGATATAAAACTGTATTTTTTTGTGAAGAATCAACAACAAGTGAGACACTATCATGAAGTGGAACGACATTTATTGGATATTTCAAACTTTTTTAACAAATCAAAAACTGAAAAATTGGGCGTGCAAAATTATTCAGCCCCTTTACTTTCAGTGCAGCAAACTCTCTCCAGAAGTTCAGTGAGGATCTCTGAATGATCCAATGTTGACCTAAATGACGATAAATACAATCCACCTGTGTGTAATCAAGTCTCCGTATAAATGCACCTGCACTGTGATAGTCTCAGAGGTCCGTTAAAAGCGCAGAGAGCATCATGAAGAACAAGGAACACACCAGGCAGGTCCGAGATACTGTTGTGAAGAAGTTTAAAGCCGGATTTGGATACAAAAAGATTTCCCAAGCTTTAAACATCCCAAGGAGCACTGTGCAAGCGATAATATTGAAATGGAAGGAGTATCAGACCACTGCAAATCTACCAAGACCTGGCCGTCCCTCTAAACTTTCAGCTCATACAAGGAGAAGACTGATCAGAGATGCAGCCAAGAGGCCCATGATCACTCTGGATGAACTGCAGAGATCTACAGCTGAGGTGGGAGACTGTCCATAGGACAACAATCAGTCGTATATTGCACAAATCTGGCCTTTATGGAAGAGTGGCAAGAAGAAAGCCATTTCTTAAAGATATCCATAAAAAGTGTCGTTTAAAGTTTGCCACAAGCCACCTGGGAGACACACCAAACATGTGGAAGAAGGTGCTCTGGTCAGATGAAACCAAAATGGAACTTTTTGGCAACAATGCAAAACGTTATGTTTGGCGTAAAAGCAACACAGCTGAACACACCATCCCCACTGTCAAACATGGTGGTGGCAGCATCATGGTTTGGGCCTGCTTTTCTTCAGCAGGGACAGGGAAGATGGTTAAAATTAATGGGAAGATGGATGGAGCCAAATACAGGACCATTCTGGAAGAAAACCTGATGAGTCTGCAAAAGACCTGAGACTGGGACGGAGATTTGTCTTCCAACAAGACAATGATCCAAAACATAAAGCAAAATCTACAATGGAATGGTTCAAAAATAAACATATCCAGGTGTTAGAATGGCCAAGTCAAAGTCCAGACCTGAATCCAATCGAGAATCTGTGGAAAGAACTGAAAACTGCTGTTCACAAATGCTCTCCATTCAACCTCACTGAGCTCGAGCTGTTTTGCAAGGAGGAATGGGAAAAAATGTCAGTCTCTCGATGTGCAAAACATACCCCAAGCGACTTACAGCTGTAATCGCAGCAAAAGGTGGAGCTACAAAGTATTAACTTAAGGGGGCTGAATAATTTTGCACGCCCAATTTTTCAGTTTTTGATTTGTTAAAAAAGTTTGAAATATCCAATAAATGTCGTTCCACTTCATGATTGTGTCCCACTTGTTGTTGATTCTTCACAAAAAAATACAGTTTTATATCTTTATGTTTGAAGCCTGAAATGTGGCAAAAGGTCGCAAAATTCAAGGGGGCCGAATACTTTCGCAAGGCACTGTACCTGCACACGAGAGACAGATGGAGAGATAGAATAAACATTTTAAAAACCCAAGGCTTAAACCTGCTAACACTGTCAGTCATCATAATCATCAGGTAGAAATGCAAAACTGACCTTGGATCATTAACTCTGAAATAGAGATTCAGTTGTACCAATGTAAAGAATCTCTTCAATAATATTTCCTGTTGACCTGACAAGTGAGCTCTTACCTCTGATCATGCTGTGCCCTCTAAGTAGCCAGTTCAGATGCGGGAGGGGTTCACTGACACAGCTGATATAACCTAGAGGATATAGGGAGAAGGGGAGAGAGGGATGAAGTGAAGGAGAGAGACTGTTGAGAAAATAAGGTAGTTAGAGAGTATTGAACAGGAATCTGTGTGTGGCCTTACCTGGTGCCCACACTAAGTGGCTGCAGAGTACTTTATGCTGAAAAACATGGACGAACACACGAGGACAAATATAGCGTATTTCTAGAAATAATGAATTGTCTTACTATTCTCCATGGTTGGCCCTCTTGCCTATACTTTGAAGGTGGAAGGAGCCACAGTTCTACACCTGAGCCTGCTTACTGCACAACGCAATCCATCAATCATACTGATACATGTGTGGGTTATAGGGTGTCTACTTGTTTAAACTTTTTTCAATATGGATGACTTAAAATAGCCTGTTTTGTTTTTGTACAGACATCACACCCTTACCTAAACAGCACCATCACCTGAGAAGTAGAAATCAGAGAGAAACTGGGAATTGAATAACTGCAGTTGACATAGCTAAGTAAATGGAAGAATACCCTTATTGCAATGTGGATGGCTCTTAAAAGAGCCTTTGGTTGTGCAGTGTAGTCTATGGTGTTGCCAGGGAACAGAACCCTCTTCAAAGAAGTAGGAGGTGAAGATGTCCCCCGCACACGGAATGCCTCTCTTGCTGCGTTGTTGGACCCCATCCTTGAAACATCCTGCAGGGCACCAGACTTCTCCTCTGGCACACACCGGCGAGCTGCAGATCCCCTCCTGTCCATCCTCATGAAGTTACGCAGGACACAGGTAGCCTTCACACACCTGAATTCCTCCAGGAGGCAGTCCCAGATGGCCCTGGTCACTCAACCTTACAGTTCCCTACACGGTAACTGTAGGCAATCGTTTTGAAGGAATCTCCATTTACAAGATATCTGTAGGAATATGGTAGATAATGTCATTATTAGGTAACGTTAACTGGTGACATTTAATTCGCTTAACAGTATGTCTAGCTAGCCAACTAGCTAGCTCATTTCAGTTAGCCTGCACTGTAACAATTTGTATTTGTTTTACGTTTTCGAAATGTATTTACCTTACTTACTTGAATAGGTTCTCCCAGCCATGTCGATAATTGGAAACGTTTGATAATTGTAAAAGTTTGTCACCAGAGCGTTTTAGACCATATTACTATTGAACTATTTACCCATTTAATAACCAGACCTTCATACAAATTTGCTATGCTGAATTCTTGACGCACAATCGAACGTGCTTCTTCTATATGCTGCCAGAAAAAAAGCCGGTGTGAAATAGCTAGTTAAAATTAGTTGGGTGAGCGCTAACGTTTCAATCGGTGACGTCACTCGCTCTGAGACTAGAAGTAGTTGCTCTGCAAGGGGTAACGGTGCTTCGAGGGAGACTGTTGTTGATGTGTGCAGAAGGTCCCTGGTTTGGGCGAAGAGAAGGACAGAAGCAACACTTACTGTAACATAATTACTCATCCTGTATCTATCAAAACATTTCTGCTGTCATCTAAATATTTCACATAAAGCAACATATCAAGTCATCAGAGAGAAGTGCATTTAAATAAATACAGGTACAGCAGTTCATTATTTCTGTTTGATAAGCCACTTTTATTTCCAGCAGTGCAATCATGGCCCAATCAAAATCTTAATTGGTGGTCTTAGCTGTGTTAGTGCTGGAACAAAAATATGAATTGAGTGGAGCTGAAGAAAATACGGCTGCCCAGAAGCTCTACTCTTGGAGAGGAGAGCTGTCTTCTATGTGACACTGGAACTTGTAACCCCGGGAATCAGTCTCAAAGGGCACATAAGACATGGTGTTGTGTAGTTCAGGGTTAGGACAGGAGAAAGAGTTCATATCTGGCTCATATCCCACAGACTGTCCCATATCTAAACTAGCCTGTACTTCTAGGTTGTATGAGGGGTTCTGAATTACTGTGCCTGAGAGTTGAGAGAATGGGGTCGCCATCGTGTGAGGAGAGAAGGTAAAGTGTCCTGAAGTGGTCTTGGTGAGGAGCTGGTTGTAGTATACATGCAGAGCTGGGACATCGGAGTTTGTGTTGGTTAAGGCACCCTTTCCAGCATTGTTATCTAGTACAGCTTCTCCAGACTGCTCTCGGTTACACACTATATCAATCTCACTGGGTTGACATGGATCCACATAGAGGATTTGGCGGCCATTGCTCTCCTGGAAAACAAGAAAAACGTTAATATCAGGATATACTCTACCTGCAGCAAGTACTGCTTTCTAGTCTAGAGTGCTTATATGCAAAAACAAGATGGAGTGGGACCGAGGACCTACCAGTGGTGTCAACCATTCCTCCTTCCATACTGGCTTTGGAATTTTAGGATACATGTTCTCTTTCACACTGTTGACATGAAGAAAATAAATGGTTGATAAAATAGTAATATGGACAGGTCCTGGAAAAAATAACAGCCAGTGGGATGGGCACTGTCTTTGTAACAGCATTTTATGACAAACATATAAATATTTTCAAGAGCAGTTTGTAACATTGCAAAAATCTGAAACTGTTTGTCCAAAAATTATGCAGAAAAGCTAATCCATGTTTTCGTCACTTCAAGATTAGACTGCTGTGAGACCAGGCTGTACTGAAATGCTCTACTCTCCGGCTACCCTTCTGGTCATCTATGAACATTTGAACATCTTGAAGAACAATCTTGCCTAAATGGCCATGTACTCTTACAATCTCCACCCGGCACAGCCAGAAGAGGACTGGCCACCCCTCTGAGCCTGGTTCCTCTCTAGGTTTCTTTCTAGGGAGTTTTTCCTAGCCACCGTGCTTCAATATCTGCATTGCTTCCTCTTTGGGGTTTTAGTCTGAGTATTTGTATACTAACGTTGTGACAACTGCTGATGTAAAAAGGGCTTTGGGTCGTTCCACCTTAAAAAGCACATCTCAGATTTTTCTGAAATCGTTTCTGTTGTTAGAGATAGACAAGATTAGTATTCAACAACTCACTGCCTTCCTGAAGACAAACAATGTATACGAAATGCTTCAGTCTGGTTTTAGACCCCATCATAGCACTGAGACGGCACTTGTGAAGGTGGTAAATTACATTTTAATGGCATCGGACCGAGGCTCTGCATCTGTCCTCGTGCTCCTAGACCTTAGTACTGCTTTTGATACCATCGCTCACCATATTCTTTTGGAGAGATTGGTAACCCAAATTGGTCTACACGGACAAGTTCTGGCCTGGTTTAGATCTTATCTGTCGGAAAGATATCAGTTTGTCTCTGTGAATGGTTTGTCCTCTTGACAAATCAACTGTACATTTCGGTGTTCCTCAAGGTTCCGTTTTAGGACCACTATTGTTTTCACTATATATTTTACCTCTTGGGGATGTTATTCGAAAACATAATGTTAACTTTCACTGCTATGCGGATTACACACAGCTGTACATTTCAATGAAACATGGTGAAGCCCCAAAATTGCCCTTGCTAGAAGCATGTGTTTCAGACATAAGGAAGTGGATGGCTGCAAACTTTCTACTTTTAAACTCGGACAAAACAGAGAAGCTTGTTTTAGGTCCCAAGAAACAAAGAGATCTTCTGTTGAATCTGACAATTAATCTTAATGGTTGTACAGTCGTCTCAAATAAAACTGTGAAGGACCTCGGCGTTACTCTGGACCCTGATCTCTCTTTTGAAGAACATATCAAGACCATTTCAAGGACAGCTTTTTTCCATCTACGTAACATTGCAAAAATCAGAAACTTTCTGTCCAAAAATGATGCAGAAAAATTAATCCATGCTGTTGTCACTTCTAGGTTAGACTACTGCAATGCTCTACTTTCCGGCTACCCGGATAAAGCACTAAATAAACTTCAGTTAGTGCTAAATACGGCTGCTAGAATCCTGACTAGAACCAAAAAATGTGATAATATTACTCCAGTGCTAGCCTCTCTACACTGGCTTCCTGTCAAAGCAAGGGCTGATTTCAAGGTTTTACTGCTAACCTACAAAGCATTACATGGGCTTGCTCCTACCTATCTCTCTGATGTGGTCCTGCCGTACATACCTACACGTACGCTACGGTCACAAGACGCAGGCCTCCTAATTGTCCCTAGAATTTCTAAGCAAACAGCTGGAGGCATGGCTTTCTCCTATAGAGCTCCATTTTTATGGAACGGTCTGCCTACCCATGTCAGAGACGCAAACTCGGTCTCAACCTTTAAGTCTCTACTGAAGACTCATCTCTTCAGTGGGTCATATGATTGAGTGTAGTCTGGCCCAGGAGTGGGAAGGTGAACGGAAAGGCTCTGGAGCAACGAACCACTGGGATTCTCTGCCTCTAACCCTATTACAGGGGCTGAGTCACTGGCTTACTGGGGCTCTCTCATGCCGTCCCTGGAGGGGGTGCATCACCTGAGTGGGTTGATTCACTGATGTGGTCATCCTGTCTGGGTTGGCGCCCCCCCCCCCCCCCCGGGTTGTGCCGTGGCGGAGGTCTTTGTGGGCTATACTCAGCCTTGTCTCAGGATGGTAAGTTGGTGGTTGAAGATATCCCTCTAGTGGTGTGGGGGCTGTGCTTTGGCAAAGTGGGTGGGGTTATATCCTTCCTGTTTGGCCCTGTCCGGGGTGTCCTCGGATGGGGCCACAGTGTCTCCTGACCCCTCCTGTCTCAGCCTCCAGTATTTATGCTGCAGTAGTTTATGTGTCGGGGGGCTAGGGTCAGTTTGTTATACCTGGAGTACTTCTCCTGTCCTATTCGGTGTCCTGTGTGAATCTAAGTGTGCGTTCTCTAATTCTCTCCTTCTCTCTTTCTTTCTCTCTCTCGGAGGACCTGAGCCCTAGGACCATGCCCCAGGACTACCTGACATGACTCCTTGCTGTTCCCAGTCCACCTGACCGTGCTGCTGCTCCAGTTTCAACTGTTCTGCCTTATTATTATTCGACCATGCTGGTAATTTATGAACATTTGAACATCTTGGCCATGTTCTGTTATAATCTCCACCCGGCACAGCCAGAAGAGGACTGGCCACCCCACATAGCCTGGTTCCTCTCTAGGTTTCTTCCTAGGTTTTGGCCTTTCTAGGGAGTTTTTCCTAGCCACCGTGCTTCTACACCTGCATTGCTTGCTGTTTGGGGTTTTAGGCTGGGTTTCTGTACAGCACTTTGAGATATCAGCTGATGTACGAAGGGCTATATAAATAAATTTGATTTGATTTATTCCTGCAACATTGTTTTGTAAAAATATAATTTGATCTCTGAAAAATTGAGCTAATTGATTGCATACAAATTGCCAATTTTTAATTGATAGGATTCATATATTATTCAATATAGTACCTAACATCATATTTAGACCAAACGTCTTTCTAACAATGAGATCGACATGAGGAATCCAAAGGAACGGTCAAAAGTCACCTACAGACACCCCACACCAATCCCAAACCAACAGGTATATATTATCAGTTCTCTGTGTATGACTAGTTGTATTGAGCTGCAGCTCTGAGTGTTGTTTCTTCATCCTAGCACCCTCTACTAGTCAGAACCCGGTAATATCAGAATACAGGATGGGACAGAAACCTAACAACTTCCATGACTAATTTCTCTGAACAGCGGGAAAAAAAACATTACCAAATTCACTGAGAATATATTACATAGGATGAAGAAACAACACTCAGAGCTGCAACTCCATACAACTAGTCAGACATAGTGAACTGATACTGCATACTCATTGTTGGGTTGGGATGGGCTGGTGTATTGTATTGGTGTGGGATGTGCAGGGTCCATCGGTGGCTTTTGACCATTCATTGTTAGAAAAAAAAGTTTGGTCCAAATCAGATGTTAGGTTCTATATTTATTAAATATTTTTTGAATCCTATAAATTAAAATGACCAATTTACATGCAATCAGTTAAGCTTTATTTCTCAGATATGTAATTATATTTGAACAAAATAATGTTGCACAAATGCAAATCTTATCTGTTTCTAACTACAGAAACAATTACCGAACAATCTGAGATGGTGGGTGTCTTGGCTTTCTGAAATGACATGGAACAACCCACTTTATAAAATACATTTGGTTGATTGATTGGTTGACATGACAGTAAACATGTTCCTACCATTTCCAGTTTCTGTAGCATAAGATGGTGACCAGAGCGAGGAGACAGGCAGCTGAACCCAGGGAAATTATAATCACTGTGATCAACTGATCAGCTGTGGAATGAAGTCAGAAAGTTACAGCTTTTTACAAAGCAGCAGCAATAGAAATACACAACTGAATAGGTCAGGACATACTCTGGGGGTTCATCTGGAGGAAGACTGGTGAAGAGTCTCCGCCCTCCCCTACTGATGTGAGGGCCTTCACTATGAATCTGTAGGAGCTGACGGGTATGCCTGTCAGATTCTTGGCCCCAAGCTCATCTGGCCATCATAGCAGGCAATGATCCAAAAAGAAGAAAGGCGGGAAAAAAGAAAGCAGCAAGATATGATTACATTTAATCAATTTGTCTCCGAATACTGTAAATCTTCTCTGGGCATGTGTTCCATACCTGTAGTGACATTGAAAATTCTCATGCTGGAAAGATGGGAAGTATCACAGTAGTATATGATGTAACCATGAATGAACGCCGTCTGACTCTCCGGGGGAATAGCAGTCCAGGAGATCAGAACCGTGTCCGAACCATACTGTTCTGCAGCCAACCTCTGAATCGGTCCTTTTGGAACTATGTAGCAAAGATAGAGATGGATGGTCAAATACTATACCAAGAGGAAAGAGAATGAAGATTTCTGGATTTATAAGTCAGAAGAGTGGATACTTACGGCACTCTTTTACATAGCCCTCCCTTCTCTCCCATAGCTCTGGAGCCCCTTGAGTACAGGCAAAGATGGATAGTGTGTACCTCAACCCCTCTTCAAAGCTAGCTGGGTGTGAGAAACCGCAACAAGGGCATGAAGGTATACATATTCTTCACGAACCAAACTCCAAAGGTATTACAAGAACTATTAAAAAGCATTTACCTTGTGACATGGCGTTTGAGCAATTTAAGCCTGACCTGGGTTCAAATACTATTCACATATTTTTTATTATAAAAGACAAGTAGTTGAATATTGGAAGGTTTCTGGAAATACACAAATATACTGACAAAAAAAAAAAAAACTCCCATGCATTTAACCCAGGTATTAGAAAATAGTATTTAAAATAATGACTTGAAAACACTTTCAAATAGTAGGCAATTTAATGAACATAATTTCAAAATACTTTCAAATACTGCCAATAGAAGTAGCGGTTTCGGGGAGACATTATTTTAAAATACTCAACTACACAGGAAATAAGTATTTAAATAACAAAAAAATCTAATACATGTGTTTGAACCTAGATCTCATTTCAACATCCCCTTACTGAGATGGCATCTTACCTGATTGGATTCTGGCCCTGGTTATACCAGCTGGTACCTTCACCCACTCCACTCTGCATTTTTTATGTGTGGGACACCAGTCCACCACGTAGCCACAGCTAGAATTGGGGCTAGCGGACCAGGATAGGTTAAACCCACCATCACTGCCAACAATTTTCATGGAGCTTTTACTTCTGTGAGGAAGTCTAGGAATAATGATGATCGAGGGAAGGGAGCTGCCAGCAGAGTTTTTGGCTGTAACTGTGACCCTATGCCCCTCATCAGTGGATCGATCACTGATGAGAAAGTCATTCTGAGGTGGATGGAGAATTGTCTCCTGCCTTCCCCAGGTCACCTCATAGTCCTTGATCTGCCCATGACTCTGATTCACTGTAAGGGGCTAAAGAGAAAGGGATGAATATCATAATCTATTTGATATCATTCATAGTGGGCTCCAAAATTACTGGCACCCCTGACTGGCAATGCACAAACAATACTTAAAAAAATATAAACAATATAATTATAGAGAAACTCAAAATAACAACATGTGAGAAATATTGTACTTTATTAATGTTTCAATGGAACCAACCAAAATCATACAATTATTTAATACAAAATAAATTTAACCAAAATCAAGGTTTCATAATTATTGGCACTCCTCATTTAGTACTTAGTGCAACCACCTCTGGCAAGGATAACAGCATGGAGTCTTTTCCTGTAATGTTTGACAAGTAAGGAACACATTTGGAGGGATTTCGGACCATTCCTCTATGCAGATCCTTTCAAAATCCTTCACATTATTGGGTTTGCGCTTATCAACTGCCCTCTTCCACTCAGCCCACAGGTTTTCGATTGGATTGAGGTCCGGTGACTGATTTTGTTGTCACAGAAACATTTCTGTGTGGATCTTGAGGTATGTTTCGGGTCATTGTCTTGTTGGAAAATCCACTTATGGCCAAGTCCCAGCCTTCTGGCAGAGGCAACCAGATTGTCAGCCAAAATTGCCTGATACTTAGTAGAATTCATTATGCCATCAATCTTAACCAGTGCCCCTGGACCTCTGGAATTAAAACAGCCACAAAACATCACTGACCCCCCTCCATATTTCACCGTGGGTATGAGGTGCCTCTCCTTGTAAGCATCTCTGTTTCGACGTCAAACATGCTGATGCTGTATATGACCAAAACTTTCAATTTTGGTCTCATCTGACCAGAGCACCTTCTTCCAGTCATAATATAAATGACGTTTGGCAAACTCCAAGCGGTTGCGTCTGTGTCTTGGGGTCAGAAAGGGCTTTCTTCTGGCAACCCTTCCAAAGAGCCTGTGAGGTGGCGTCTGATGGTGCTTTTTGAAACCTGGTGACCCCAAGACGCCACCAAGGCCTGCAATTCTTTCACAGTGATTCTTGGGGATTTTGTTGCTTCGATCACTATCCTCCTCCCTATCCTGGGGGGCAAAATGCATTTCGTCCTCTACCCGTGAGGTTTTCAACTGTTCCATATCTTTTTAATTTGTTAATAATTGCCCTGACAGTGCTCAGTGGTATATTCAATCGTTTGTGGATCTTCTTGTAGCCATTACCAGATTTATGAAGGTCAACCATCTTTTGAACTGCTAGTTCTTTTGTTTTCTTCATGTTGTTGGATGACAGCGTTATATTGCATGTATGTTACCTCTTTTTTATACCCTAATGAAACAGGAAGTGATGTAATGGCTCAATATAGTTCCTTAAAACGTAGATAAACTTAAATAAGTGGAATTTAATTAGTGGTTTAATTTTGGTAGATGTTATTTACAATAATCTTTAAGGGTGCCATTAATTATGAAACCTTGATTTGGAGGACATGGTTCCATTGAAACATTAATAAAGTACAGTATTTCTCACATGTTGGTATTTTGAGTTTCACTATAATTATATTGTTTATATTTGTTTAAGCATTGTTTGTGCATTGCCAGTCAGGGGTGCCAGTAATTTGAGCCCACTGTATCTATTAACGTCTTGATTATCAGCCCAGTCCCCTAATGTGCTATACTTAAGCAATAAGGCCCGAGGGGGTGTGGTATATGGCCAATATACCACGACTAAGGGCTGTTCTTAGGCACAATGCAAAGCGGAATGTCTGGATACAGCCTTTAGCTGTGGTATATTGGCCATATACCACAAATCCCAAGGTGCCTTATTGCTATTATAAACTGATAAAGAACGTAAAAAATTAAATGTTTTGTTATACCCGTGGATGTCAGCCAGTCAGCATTCAGGCCATAAACCACCCAGTTTATAATGTAGTATGACCAATAGCACATAATGTATACTATATAGTGTACACAATCTTCAAAACTTACTTTCCATAGTATCATGGTTTGGTTCCCTTCAATCTGCATCCATACATCTAACATTTCAGGAACTGGGGACAAAAAGAAGACACATGATGACATAACAATTGTGAACTTTATGTAATCAAATACAATCTACACATACGGTGTGTGTTTGAACTGTCTTCCTTTTTACCCGTATTTAAAAACGTGTGTCCATGTAGCTGCATATGGATTGGATACTCACTGTCCTCTTCGGTTTTGAAGGTGCTACCTTCACTCCAGTCGCCCCATTTCCAGAAGTGCTGTTTCAATCCACAACACACCTGCACTGTGTATGTCTGGGCAGGTGCTAGGCCATGTAAAACTACTGACCTAAGACCTATGCCAGAAAAGTTCCTCTGTGAATAGAGTGTAAATGGGCTTAGCATTAGTATTGCCTAGTTAAATACTCTATTGTCCATTGTATTGTAGGTGTCCTACTGTAACTTACCACGTCTATGTGCCCACTATGGTTCAGCTGTACTTGGCAAACCATTAATAGTATATGGTACTGCGGTCTTTCCCACTGCCACTGAACACTGGCATTCACACCTGAAGCCACCACTTCCATGGGAGCTAGTAAACGCACTGGAAGGTAGAACCTCAACATTCAATGGCCTTGTAAATCAATATACTAAGAGTAAGGAATAGATTCATATGCAGTGTGTGAGGAGCTGCTATCGCACTACTGTACCTCTTTTCTTCAGGTCTGCTGTGTCTCTGAGCTCCAGTGTGCCGAGCGGGTTTCTGGCAGTCAATGTCCAATTCCTCTCCCCCTGATCCACTCGTACTGTTTGGTAGCAGTTTGAGACTGTTCTGTTTGGACAAGCTCTGAAGAATACATGGACAGAGAATGTCACCTCCAGTGATTATTACACAATAATACTAACAATGTCATGGCCTGGGTAGTACTCTAGCCTGATAGACAGCTTGCTGTTGAACCGTTGGTGAATGAATTATTGCATTGGAGCTACTAGAGTGTGTGGCTTTTCCTTTTTGTTATAGTACCTTACCTTCCATTCAGGTCATAACGAGTCATCCTCTGTTTAGTCAGGTTGGTGGCCCTCCCTGTGTCCCAGTGACACTCCACTGACTCCAGGTCCCGGGTCTCACACACAAGGTTCCTGTCCCCAGGGGGGTCTGGGGGGGGATTATAGGATCTACATGTTTGAACACATCCCATATCCATTATGATTACATTCAAATGATGCTGTAAACTGTACAGTATGGCAAGGAACTACAGAGCTGTTTAGCTGCTTAGATTGCTAAGAGGGAGGCTTACAAGAAGTTTATACTTACATCCCACGTAAACACAGGTGCCATACAGAGGTGAATTACAATAGACATTGATGCAACTGGGTGGAGAGGGAGACTGCATATGCACCACCATGGCATAACTCTGGTCAATGATGTGGGTGGTGTTCATTAGAATGTTGTTGTATTTCATGTATTCAAGTCTCTGCCCTGGCCCAAGAATACAGCAGAAAGTAAAGTTGCTATCGACTTGAACCACGCTGCTTTTTGGGAAAACCTGTGGATGTGATGAGGCCCTCCCTGCAGAAAACAACATAAGGTTACGGATGTGAAGGAACAACATTGTTTGTGTGTACTGTGTGTGTGTATATATGCCTGAGTGTGATTATGCGTTAATTGAAATAAAAACACCAACCAGTGATGGTCAGTAGGGGGCTCCATTGACTGGTGTAGTTCTGGTATCGGGAGCGGAGCCTGACTGAGTGGGAGGTGCACTCTAGGGGTAAAGCCGAGGTCCAACTCCAGTGGTATTTCCTGCTGGCGAGGGCTTGTCTCACATCCACAGCTTCCTGAGGACATCAACACCCACAACCAGCCACTCATACTTCTATATAGTAACCTTGGAATTGTGTCCGGTGGTAATAAGGTCCATAGTAGTAATGTGCGTAATTGATTTGGCAAACACTCACACTGTGTACTTCAGTCATATTGACTGTTAAGAGAACCTCCACATCATAAATCAGTTTGTCCGGTACTCTGGAGGAAGATGGGTCATCTTCCCATGTTACAGATATCCTCTGGTCTTTTAGGTCATAATTCACACTCACATTCTGAGGTCCAGAAAGCAGGACACCTGGAGCTACATAGGTATAGCCTGTTACAGTATGCATGATGACAATGCAATTCAACATCACATACTGTACAGTTCTGTATCAGTCAAAAAATATTGATAAAATTATAACGTTTTGGACTTACCATCTTGACCATTTTGTTCTTGGAGGCTTGAGAGGAACAGTGAAGCCCATAGCAGGAAAAACAACATGATGTTACTCCCATAAAATATGCTGTGGTGAGGTGTTGGTCTATAGTCAGCCTCAGTAGTTTCTGGTCGGGATAGTTGTTGGGTTTGCCCATAGACTGGTTGGTTGGTTGTTTAGCAACAAAACCAAAGCGTGTGCAACTATGGGGCAAAACAGACGAGGTTGGCTTAGATTCTTGACAACAAGTAAACTTTTCGTCTCCTATGTTTATTGAAAACATAATTACAATTGCACAATCAGCACTTATTTGTTAATTATTTATGTATTATTTATTTTTTTACACTGAGCACTTGTCTCTCAAATACATCCTTAGTTGTTGGTTAGCTAGCTAGCAATAATGGAATTGACATTCAATCAGTCAAAACACTTCAAAACAAGACATGGTATCAAGAACAAGCTGAAACTAGCTAAAAAGAGTCACTTACAATTCCCCACATGGTTGTTGGTAGCTATCTGGCCATCCAGAGTCACAACTCACAGACTGTCCTGCCCCATTGAAGAGTGCGCTTCGTTTTCGTAACGTTGTCAGCTAACCCACTATACCATGAGTTTGTATCCTCAGAAAAAAAATATTAAAGTGTGGTTCATTTAGGCTGGCCAACGTGCTGTACTACAAAGATACAGCTTGGCAAAGCGTTGGGAACTGGAGGAGTTGTTAGGGGGAGGTCTTTCTTGTAAAAGCAATGTGGAAAAAAATATAAGTTTGGCACATTGACATTTTTCTCCAGGCTGACGTTTTTCTTGCTAAATCGTTTAGTGAAAACATGATACAATACAGGAAATCCTATCTATCATGAAAGTCATAGGATCAGACTGCTTTTTAGACCTAAAGAAAAGGTTGAGAAAGCGACACCCCTCTCTCATCGGCTGACAGATTGCTATAACACATTATGTGATTACCCGATACGTAAATTACTTAACCGAGGTAAAAACAGTTTCAAGTTGGATATTCGCGCTTTCAAACCACTTGAGCCACAGACCCCAAATACGTGTCATGCTGTTGGAAAAATTGCGCACAACATTGTACAGGTCTTATATTCCCGATTTGGACATTAATTCACTTTCCAAAGCTAATAAACATGTGGAAATGTGAGCAGCATTTTGTATTCCTAGTTTAATTCGGTAGGGAGCGTAAACAAAGTACAACGTTCTTTTAAATTCGAATTTCAATAGCTCCTTGGTCATGTGACCTACTGACTTCAAACAAAGCGTAACATGTTATAAATAATATCAAATATCAATGCAATATGACAAATTAGCCATCCATTGTGTTATGTCATAAATTGTCTTACATGTTACTAAACCAGTCAGTCTTTGGGCCACATCCAGGTTCTTTATCAGTGGCACACATGAAGCAGTTGTTGACTTTGTTGAACTCTGAAATCATAGGCATGAACTGAACATATGGTTGTCTCACACAACTACATAAAAATAAAGAATTTACATTTACTTTGAATTAAATGTCATTACATACCAGACAACTGTGCAACTTCCTTGGCCAACTACACCAAAAAATAAGATTGAGTTTTTGACCTAATTGTCACATAACAGCTAACCCTTCATTATTGAAAATATAACTGTCAAACCTGCATTACAAAGACCCCACAGCTGAAGGTGTCCTGTTATTTCCCCTCCTTTCCACTTTCCACCCAGTCGTCTTTCCATGGCAGGATCTTCTCATTTTGAAGTATTCTGTTTTATGTAAACATAATGGAATTCTGATTAGTTATAGGCAAATTAATACACAGGACAAAATTGTATGCTGTTTTCTTTCTCACTATAATCTAGTAGAGGTAATTTCCTTTATGCCCCATTCTACACACCATTTACAGGACAATAATAAAAGTAGCATATAAGATCTAACCCTATCACAGAGTGAATAAATGTAGAGCGTTTGTAGACTTTAAGAAAAAAATATGAAGTGACAGTTTCATCAGTACGCGCTTAAAGAAAGTCATATCACATAGATCACAGATGACAGTGCCCACTAAATCTATGACAATAGAGAATGAACTGTAAGCACCAAAGTGTGTTAAAGTGTGTTTGTCAAAATAATATCTGAAAATGTCAGTTGTTGAACATAATACTTATATTCGCAATAGCAATTTATGATATGTGTAGTTGAGGAATATTCCATGTACCAACACTACATGTAGGATGGACATTCCCACATACAGTATACACATACACAGAGGCATTTTTCAGCTGTGATTTTACCACTCAGAATCCAGAATGGATATGACAATGGGACCAGCACAGGCCACAATACACCCTTACAACAATCTACGTCTTGATCTTCTTGACTTCTTATCTGGTAAACTGCTACTGGGGGTCAAGAAAAGAGCCCCAATTAGGGGTTAGTGTACTCCAGTAAAAAAAGGGCTGGTTTAGATTAAAAACTATTGCACTGTGTCCCCGTTCATAGGGGCATGAGAGACTAGTCAGTGGTAGAATTGAGTTGGCACTTTATCAAACACCCACAGACCCACAAGGTTGAGGTTACTCATGGATAGTAATTAGTAATTTTTTTTTTTTTTGCATTGATGCAGTGTGTCTTCTAACTGGTGAAGAATAGGATCCAAAGTATCAGGTAGTATTTGTTTCCATAAAGGAGGATGTCTCTCCTCATACCTCTGGCACTTTAGTCAAGACTGGCAGACTGTGTAAAAACTTTATGATGGCCCATTGAGCTCCCATTGACTAAGCACCACAGAGCCAATCAATAGAGAATACACAGGTCACCTGCAGCAGGTCAAGCAAGTTCATTTAACATCTACTGATTTAGAACCAGAGTTACCACAAGTCAGCACAAAGACAACAGGAGTACTGCCTCCACTGTTCCAGCACCATTTCAACTTAAACATTTAAACAGCATCAAATCAACAATACATTAAAAACAAACTTAGATACCAATAACAATTTAGTTCCATCAATGTTGCTAAATATCATGTGACTGTCCATGGTACTGACTTCTGTGTAAAACTGACTCTCCCTACTTGTAGACTAGTTGAAAGCCAATGCTATCCTTCTCTCATGTTTGCAAAACAGTTTATGGCTCTGTCATACAGTACACTTTAAGTTTCTGTTGTAATAGGCTAGTTGCAAGCATTTTAGCGAGGTAGCCTAAGTTCCTCGCATGGGCTACAATGAACTAGTTAATGTGAGCCTACTAGGTTACATATGGAACTTTAATCATCTCAGGTCAGTGGCACAACATATGCATTTATGGTTCAGATCAGAATTGACGTCACCACAGGCCTGTACAGAGAATTAAGGCCAAATCTCCATCCATGGCTTAGGAAAGAGGTTGATTTAGCAAGCTAGCTACTGCAGGACATCAACATAAGCTGACCAGAAACAGACATTTATTTCAGAAAATGACATTTGGCTGAACCAGGACAACCCACAGTTGAGCTCAGCACAACGCTGATTGGCAAAAACAAATTATGAAGGGAGGCCACATTCTTGCTGACATCAATCATACGCTATGGCGGTAAAATGTTATACTCTTTTGGTTGAAGAAACATCAGATACATGGGCTACACATACTGAGACAGAGGGGCACTGTTTCCTCGCTCAATGATTTCTCCAGTGAGGTTCAGCCACTTGCGAATTGATGGGAAATTATGAACACAGATGAAATTTGATCTTTTTTTATTGGTCCAATAATTGGGGACGCCTGGCTTCCCTTGGCATCCATAAATACACACCACTGCTTAGGATTTTGACAACATGTAAGCTATATTTCTTCAATGTTTATAGAAAACAAATACATTGACCACTTTTCTCTCAAATAGATAATTACAGTTGGTTAGCTAGTGAATTTGAGCAATATTATCATTGACATGAAATCAGTCAAAACACTGTTGTGGGGAAAAAGTACCCAATTGTCTTTAGTAAAAGTATATATTTATTTATGTGAAAGTCAGCTAGTAAAATACTACTTGAGTAAAAGTATTTGGTTTTAAATATACTTAAGTATCAAAAATGTAAATCACTTAACATTAATTAGATTAAGCAAAGCAGACAGCACCATTGTCTTGTTTTAAAAATGTACGGATATCCAGGGGCCCATTCCAACACTCAGATTATTTCCAAAAGATGCATTTATGTTTAGTGAGTCCGCTAGGCCAGAGGCATTAGGGATGACTGTGTGTGCATTGTACAATATTTAGTTGAGGTTTAGGGTTAGTGAAGGATTTTTTCCCAAATACAATGCTTTCAGTTTTAGAGCTGCAGTTTGTCCTAAATACTTTTAAGTGTTGCAGGGATTTAATTCGCTGTAGTAGCTGATGTGTATAGTGTTAAATCATCCACATACATACACACTGGCTTTACTCAAAGCCAAGGCATGTCATTAGCAAAGTTTGAAAAAGGGGCCTAGACAGCTGCCCTGGGGAATTCCTGATTCTACCTGGATTGTTGGAGAGGCTTCCATTAAATAGAGCAGGGGGGTGCAATGCCACATATGTTTTTCCATCAGTAGACTATGATACTGTCACACCCTGATCTGTTTCACCTGTCTTTGTGCTTGTCTCCACCCCCTCCAGGTGTTGCACATCTGCCCCCATTATCCCCTGTTTATTTATACCTGTTTTTTGTCTGTTGCCAGTTCGTCTTGTCTTACCAGCGTTCCTTCCCGTGTTCCTGTTAAGTTCTGTTTCCGAGTTTTTCCCGGTTCTGACCATCCTGCCTGCCCTGACCCCGAGCCTGCCTGCCGTCATGTACCTGCCTGACTCTGACCTGATTACAAACCTGAGCCTGCCTGCCGTCCTGTACCTGCATGATAGATCATGTCAAAAGCTGCATTGAAGTCAAACAAAAGTCTACAATAGTGCCTTGTTGCAAACAGGATGCATGTTATTTATTAGGTTAGTATTGTGGAGTAACTACAATGTTGAGCCATCCTCAATTTTCTCCTATCACAGCCATTAAACTCAAACTGTTTTTAAAGTCACCATTGGCAGTTTCTTGGAAATTTCTTGCATGGAATAGCCTTCATTTCGCAGAACAAGAATAGACTGACGAGTTTCAGAAGAAAGGCTTTGTTTCTGTCCATTTTGAGCCTGTAATCGAACCCACAAATGCTGATGCTCCAGATACTCAACTAGTCTAAAGAAGGGCAGTTTTATTGCTTCTTGTTAATGATGCAATCTTTGAATATTTGCATGAAAATCTCACCAATTGGATGGAAAACTAGTTTATGGTTTTGGATTGAATACTGTTTTTGGACAATCCATCATAAAGACACATATACACAAAAAATAGTGACATAAGTGAGCAGTTGATGTCTGTTTTTATTATCAATATGCATCCCTTTATTAAGATTTATTCTAATGGCCCATATAATGCCAAAAACATAGAAACCACAAATTGGTCAAAAAAAGTCATACAGCTTCTTAAGTGTTATATCTTTCCTCAAGAGAAAACATTTATCTTTGTCTCTTTGTTCCTAAACGGTACAGGTATATAAAAGGATTTGTTTTCAGATCTCCATACAGTGCTTTAGAGAAGCTCAGAATAAGTCAACTTACAACACATTAAGAATAAGGGGCACATTTTTTCAAATGTCTCAATGCACACGGCAGTTAAATATTTGAGGTTGTTACTTCTCGTTCCAATTGCTAGAGAACAATTCCAACTAGTTTGGCTTTTTGGTCCATAACAGAACTTGTACAACTATGTTCCCAAATAACTGACCTTATTCAACAGCTATCTGAAACATCAGTATAATGTTAAAACCTGCTATGAAATGTAACATTTTATCTATTTAGAATTTTGCAGTTAGTTGAATACAAAAGGAAGATCTACAAAGGAATAGAGGAATCTGCTAAATGAAAATGTCCCCATTTCTTTTTAATTTAGAGTAGTGATCAAACATGCACATTGTACTGCAACTTTAGAATTCTCCACTTGCAGAGGACTTATGTTTTCAACACAATGCATTTATACAGAGGAATGTTGATTGCTCAGTGCAATTGAACTGCACCCAAATCCTCTTTTCACCAGTCCATTTCTCTAACCACTTCATCACGTAACTAACCAAGGCCATCATAAACAGTAGGACTAAACATTTCCATTGAGTCAGTCATAAGTGCATGTTGTTTTTGAACGAATCAGCACAAACAGTGCAGCAATAGAAGTAGCATTGTCAGTCAAAGTGAATGTTCAAGGCAGGTTGGAAATGAACACAATGGTAACCACCATTTCTTTAAAACAGTTACTAAACAACATCTAACTCCCAAACCACCCAAGCTCAACCTCAGCACTCTAAATCCAAGCAGGTGCTTTTGACAGGCTCTTCTCTCTACAACAGGCATAGATAGGTACATTGTGGCCTTAACATTGGTTGCTTATCATTTTCACAACCTATTCATCAATTAATTCAGCTATAATTAGGGCCAGAATGATTTACTTTTAATTTATATTACAAGTAAAAAAGTATTGTCTCATATGTCAGAGCATTCCGAAAAATAAGGCAATGTCATTTCAGCTGCCTAAACAAAATGTTTAAAAAAAAAGCTGAAAAAGTACATTACACCCCATTACTCATCTTGCATAGCAAAAAACACCAGTACAATCCCATATTGAAATGTTTTAAACCATCATACTTTCACAAACATGTAGATAGATTTCTGGATAGTGGAAGTGGCTGTCATTGGAAGAGTTTTCAGATGAAACGAGTGTTGTTGTTGCACATGTTCAGGCAGGCCCTGCTCTCCACTTTAAGATGTTTGCTCCAGTTTCATTATTCTCCAGTTTTACCGGAATGAGGACAAGCAGACAGCATCTCCCAAGGAATGGCAACTGACTGGAATGGCAAATTACTTCTGCCCAATACTGAAGCAGAATTTCTCCTTGGCCATCAAGTAGTGACTGTTGTCCTGGACCATGTTCTAGGGAATTTCACGGCAGAAAAAGGAGCAGTCTAGCATGTGATAACATGACTACATAAACACTACCGTATAGTCACATACATGTGTCTTCTTTCGCCTTGACGAGAACCAAATCTAATGTCCTAACCCTGTGCTTTTACTTTAGGGCTTAAATAGCTAGGTAATAAACAATAATGCATGCAGCCTTGGTTTCAAACATCAGTTCAATAACTGAGCGTAAATAACTCCTCAGTGCTGAAACACACAGGCCGATGTTCAATGGCAATAATTTGGTAGATTTCACTCCTACATGTAGTTGTTCAGTTCTTGGCATGAATGCTTAAAAACATAGACAAACAACAACAACATCCAGCAAGGGGCAAGGAGGAATGTTTCCTCTTCAGCACATGTCAACAAAACATACAACAACCAAACTGCATCAGTGACTGATCATCTAGCCTACCTGTATCTGCAGTCATTGAATAGAGCAATACCAAAAGCCTTTTCAGCACTATTCTCCTTCACTGTTCTTTGTTCTGGTACAATAAATATACATATGGATATTCACAATGTCATGGTCTCCAGATCTCTCCAGATGAGGAGAGGTTTTAGTGTTATGCAGAGGAACCCGTCCTCTTCAGTGTTTTAGTCAAAGTCAGTGGATCCACTTTGGGAGAAGCTGAGCTAAAAACAACATGTTAAGTTATTTCATATAAGTGGTTGGGCTGCAGACATATACTTAGAAAAACTGAGGAAGCCCTCAGAAATGATGGACCATTCTACATTTTTGTATTATGCCATTTTGAATTTGATTGTGGTCCAAGTTCAGTTGGTGATGAATTTCCAAATACGAGCTTTAATTTTTTTTACACTTTTTATTTTAATTGTTTTTTTAAATGCTCACAGCTTGCTCATTTGGTCAGATAAAACATGTGTTTGTTCATCCTGTGTTATCCATCCATCAGATCTTAAAGTCAATAGGAAGAACATATTTCTTCCCTCTAGTTTCTCTTCTCTCCATTTGTGTCCAAATCCTAGGAGGACACACTCTGGTATGGAGAATTAAGGGAGGATGTGGGGGTGGTTCAGTGGTTAGTGTTGACTCAAGTCGGGGGTGGGGTTTGACTGAAAGTTAAGGGATAAAAAGTTCGGGGGGGGGTATGTGACTAGTAGATCAGTAGTGGTGACTCAGGTTTTGACTGGGGGGGTGTGACTCAGGGTTTGACTGGCTGCAAGAGGGAAGGGAAGACAGAGGATGACTCAAGGCTCAGCAGGAGGGTCAGTCGATCCGTTCTTTGGCGGCATGGAGAGGATGCTCTCTGCCTCTTTGTACATCTGAGGAAGAGACAGAGGTCAATAGAAGCCAGTCAACATGTATTGTTATGAATGTGTGCGTTTACCGGGATAAATGGCACGTCCTGGAAGAGCTCCTGGATGAAGCGGCGTGCCGACAGACGAAACATGCAGTGGGCCAGCAGGTAGGACACCTCAGAGTAGAGACAAATGTCATCGAATGCATAGGGGAACTTCTCCTTGATCCTGTCAAGACAAAAGACACAGGGATATCAACCTCGGTTTGAGTGTGTGTTGTGAAAGGAATGTGTGTGTGTCTTACGTTAGCAGGTTAGTCTCGTGGCCTTTGGTCCCGACAGAGGAGCTGAGGTTGACCACCAGACGCAGGACCTCCTTCCTGAGGAGAACCCTGCCGGCCGGCGCATCCTCTGGGATGGACTTCACTCCTGAGGGGGGAGAGAGAGACCACAGATAGCCAGGAGGTTTAGTCCATTCCTCTTCAACAAACAAAATAACCTTTCGCTTGTGAGAAAAGCATTGTATGAGAGAAAATATATATTTTTAAACACTTACCCAAAACCAGTTCAGTGCTGCGGGTGCTTCCTGGGGAGCCCTGGGACATAACATCACTGCACCCAGACACCCCTGACACTTTGGTTTGGACCATGACCTCCAGGTGATTCTGCACAGGCGGACTGCACCACTCTGAGAAAGGGTGGTCCTCCGTCAAGTCTGAGGGAGAAAGGAGAATTCAATTAAGTTGTTTATTGGTCGCAGACTAAAGTAAAAATAATTGATAAAACAGCACAATGTTCTATATACACACTGAACAAAAATATAAAACGCAACATACAACAACTTCAATTATTTTTCAGAGTTACAGTTCATGAGGAAATAAGTCAAATTAAATTTATTTCAATAAGCCCTAATCTATGGTTTTCACAAGACTGGGAATACAGATATGCATCTGTTGGTCCCCCCCCCCCAAAAAAAAACAATGGGCCTCAGGAACTCATCACAGACTTTCTCTACATTCAAATCGTCATCGATAAAATGCAATTGTGTTCATTGTGCATGCCAAGTGCATCTGCGGCATTGTGTGGTGTGACAAAACTGCACATTTTAGAGTAGCCTTTTAATGTCGCCAGCATAAAGGGCACCTGTGTAATGTTCATGCTGTTTAATCAGCTTCTTGATATGCCACACCAGTCAGGTGGATGGATTATCTTGGCAAAGGAGAAATGCTCACTAACAGGTATGTAAACAAATTTGTGCACAAGATTTGAGAGAAATAAGCTTGTAGTGCAGTGCGTATGGAACATTTCTGGGAAACTTATTTCAGCTCATGAAACATGGGACCAACACTTTACATGTTGTGTTGACATTTTTGTTCAGTATAAATATAATGTATCTGCAGCTGACCTGGGTGGCTGTTGGATGCGCTGAAGCCAAGCACAGTCAATCCAGTGCAGTAGAGGCAGTTGTCATCGTTGTGTTCCTGTAGACCAGTCTCCTCTGAGCCCAGTAGCTGCTGCTGCTCTGCACAGCTCACCCCCATCAGCTCTGTGATGCTCAGCTGGGAGCGGAGCACAGCATGCCGGGAGTGAGGGCTGGGACCTGGGGGTAGGAGCGCACACACACACACACACACGATCATACATTTACCTCTTTTTATTCAAGCGTGTTGGTCCTGAGCGGGCCTCTTATCTCAAGCAGAGCCATGACCCTGGGGTATTTGTTACCATCGGAGTCTCCAGAGAAGAATTTGGCAGATCTGTCCTCAGAGGGCGGGCTGGTTCTCTTCAGGAAATATGCTGTTTCTTTTATCTAAAAAAACACACGATGCTACAGTTAGCAACACTCACAGCGTTATCCTTAAATATATAAACAACCTCAATTTCTTTGGTAAAATATTTAGAGCAAGTTAAATTGATAGATCAGGGGGCAGAGTGGGATGAGATGGGGAGTGGAGTGGGCCAGAGGGCTCAGTGCGTCTGGGTTCAGAGAGAGGGGTCAAACGATGGTCACTACCTGGAACATGTTGTTGATGTCCACGGGCAGCGCCAGGCCGATGAAGTCATCAGAGCTGCCATAGGTGGCACTGGACACCATGGATCTCACTGAGGAGGACCGCTGCAGAGTGGTCTGGCTGATGGGGCTCAGCAGATCCTCCTTATCCAGAGATGCAAAACTCAGAGCCTTCAGGAACCTAGAGATGGAGAGAGATACAGTGAGTTAGGAGGCAGGGCAGGTAGTGTGATGGGGTGGGGAGAAAGAGAGATCAATACTGAGTAAAAGAGACAAGACTGTACTTATAGAACAATGCAAACATGAGGTAGGTTTGACTCGACTTTCTACATGCAATCAGCAATTGGTTGCCTCAGTCAGGGACATGGTTCAGAAAAAAAGGAGGGCTAGACTTCCCACACCATAATATAGATTAACATTTAGGATGTAGGAAGTCACGTCGACTCAAATGACCACAGCAGGGCTCAGAAGGGCCTAGGGTTACAACATCTCTGTAACTTCCCCAAAATGTTGCCGCTTTGTGGAAACACTTTGTTGCTTTAATGAATTTTGTCTTGCTGCTTTTTGTTCTATGTTGCTCTGTCTGTATGCTATGTCTTGCTTGTCCTATGTTGCTATTGTCTATATTGTAATTGTTTTAATAACCTGCCCAGGGACTGCGGTTGAAAATTAGCCGGCTGGTTAAAACCGGCACTTTTACTGAAACATTGATTAATGTGCACTGTCCCTGTAAAAATAAAATCAAACTCAAAATTAACAGGATTTCTGGAAAAGCTGTGTATTTTGGAGAAGTTACTGGAATTTTGCTACCATAGAAGGGGCACAATAACATTGATGTCAAGGGTGGACGTGGGGGACGAGGGTGTTGCAGCTTAGCGCCTCCTCTATGGTGTCAAATAAGGAACATCCAATAGAGGAGGGGGAGAGGGAGGGAGGGGTGAGCTAGCGCCTGTTAAGATGTCTGTCCACGCACCGTGGAAGGAGGGCTCTGACAGGCCTGCGACTGGACCCAGCTGACCCACCGTGACCCAAACAGCCAAACCTTTTTACTGAGCACCTACTGAAAAAGGGATCATCAGAAACAGCACACACACAGCATGTTACTCCCATTGAGGGAGGGCAGCTGAGGGCTGAAGAGACACGACTTTACCTAAGATCTGTCATCAGATACAGTTGTTTAACATGATTCAGATACTGTTGTTTAAGAACATGATCCCGGTGATGGGATGATAAGTCTACTGAGGAAGTGGACGACAAAAAAATGTTGTAATAGTTACAAGTGGAATTACTCATTGTTTTGGTTTCAACAAAGTTCCTGGTACATTTCAGCAAATTCCAGAAGTAATTGGAACATTATTCAAGCCAGAGCAGAGGTCAAACTGTTGATCTTGTCATGAGGGAGACGGGACTATTTCCAAGAAATAGTATTAGTCGTGGGAGATTCTAGGAAAATAGTTCCTAGGGGTGTGTGTGTGCACAAGTCGAGGGGGACTGAGTGACTGGAAGCATATGTTTGAATGTGTGTAGGTGTATGTATCAGGGATGCAAACTGCTGAGGGCCCAAAAAGGAGACACTTAAACATTTGAAAAATACACTGAAACATGCAAAAGAATCCCTGCTAGGGGGAAATGCAGGTTAACGAATTAAACAACAAAGAATATGATCTACATGATCAGTCTCTGTGTGTTAAATAAAAGTGGTTAATATGAACCTAACTCAAAGGCAAAAAATTTAAAGAAAGCAATCCAATGTTATTTGTTGCCTAGACTTTACTGCAAATGACACTCAAGTCTTGAGAAAAAAAACAATACACTAATATTGCAGTTAGCCATGACAGCCTTTATAATAGAACGCTTGTGAACGCAGTTGAAGTCGGCATACACTTAGGTTGGAGTCATTACAACACGTTTTTCAACCACCACAAATTTCTTGTTAACAAACTATAGTTTTGGCAAGACATTTAGGACATATACTTTGTGCATGACACAAGCCATTTTTCCAACAATTGTTTAAAGACAGAATATTTCACTGTATCACAGTTCCAGTGGGTCAGAAGTTTACATACACTAAGTTGACTGTGCCTTTAAACTGTTTTTGTAATGGCTTTAGAAGCTTCTGATAGGCTAATTGACATCATTTGAGTCAATTGGGGGTGTAACTGTGGATATATTTCAAGGCATACCTTCAAACTCAGTGCCTCTTTGCTTGACATCATGGGAAAATCAAAAGAAATCAGCCAAGGCCTCGGAAAAAAAGATTGTAGACCTCCAACAAGTCTGGTTCATCCTTGGAAGCAATTTCCAAATGCCTGAAGGTACCAGGTTCATCTGTATAAACAATAGTACGCAAGTATAAACACCATGGACCCACGCAGCCGTCATACCGCTCAGGAAGGAAACGCGTTCTGTCTCCTAGAGATGAGCGAAAAGTGCAAATCAATCCCAGAACAACAGCAAAGGACCTTGTGAAGATGCTGGAGGAAACCGGTACTAAAGTATCAATATCCACAGAAAAACGAGTCCTACATCGACATAAACTGAAAGGCCACTCAGCAAGGAAGAAGCCACTGCTCCAAAACCACCATAAAAAAGCCAGACTACAGTTTGCAACTGCACATGGGAACAAAGATCATACTTTTTGGAGAAATGTCCTCTGGTCTGATGAAAAAAAAATAGAACTGTTTGGCAATAATGACCATCTTTATGTTTGGAGAAAAAAAGGGGAGGCTTGCAAGCCAAAGAACACCATCCCAACCGTGAAGCACGGGGGTGGCACCATCATGTTGTGGGGGTGCTTTGCTGCAGGAGGGACTGGTGCACTTCACAAAATAGATGGCTTGAGGAAGGAAAATTATGTGGATATATGGAAACAACATCTCAAGACATCAGTCAGGAAGTTAAAGCTTGGTCGCAAATGGGTCCAAATGGACAATGACCCCAAGCATACTTCCAAAGTTGTGGCAAAATGGCTTAAGGACAAAAAGGTCAAGGTATTGGAATGGCCATCACAAAGCCCTGACCTCAATCCTATAGACAATTTGTGGGCAGAACTGAAAAAGCGTGTGCGAGCAAGGAGGCCTACACACTTAAATAAATCACTTTACTATTATTCTGACATTTCACATTCTTAAAATAAAGTGGTGATCCTAACTGACCTAAGACTAGGAATTTTTACTAGGATTAAATGTCAGAAATTGTGAAAAACTGAGTTTAAATGTATTTGACTAAGGTGCATGTAAACTTCTGACTTAAACTGTAAATACTGCACTTATATTGGAAAAAATACATCTTAAAGTAGAAATAGAATGAAACAAACAGGCATTCTATTTTTGCTCTGTTATCGTGGCCACTATAGACATCAATCAAGGGCACAAGGCTACATGTGTGCAAAAATAATGTTCACTGAGTAAAAAAAAGTATATTTTTCTCTCACTCACACACACACACGTGTAACTGTCAAGTTCAACACAACAAAAACAATATATTTGGGCTACAGTGCACATTACTACATTGTACACTTTCTGTCTGTGAACATCTGTTCTACAACGTGCCAGCAAAAGTGTAAAAGAGGGAAAGTGTGTGGTGTTCCTTTCACCTCTATAGTGGCATCCAGCTTAAGCCAGGTCCAGCTCCATCTACACTTAATTCCTGAATCCACTTGTTAAATGAGGAGTTGCTTGTTTTAACCTAATTCTCTCATTTGGAAAATTAACCACATACCGTAGAGGGGAAACATTTGTTAAAACCTGTTTGGGATAAAGGGCAGCATTTTCACATTTGGATGAAAAGTGTGCCCAGAGTAAACTGCCTGCTACTCCGTCCCAGTTGCTAATATATGCATAGTATTAGTAGACTTGGATAGAAAACACTGAAGTTTCTAAAACTGTTTAAATGATGTCTGTGAGTATAACAGAACTTATACGTCAGGCAAAAACCTGAGAGAAAATCCAACCAGGAAGTGGGAAATCTGAGGTTTGTAGTTTTTCAACTCTTGGCCTATCGAATACAGTGTCTATGGGGTCAAATTGCACTTCCTAAGGCTTCCACTAGATGTCAACAGTCTTTAGAACCTTGTTTGATGCTTCTACTGTGAAGGAGGGGGGAATGAGGGCTCTTTGAGTCAGTGGTTTGGCAGAGTGCCATGAGCTCGTGACGCGCGTTCACGTGAGAGTTAGCTTGAGTTCCATTGCATTTCTGAAGACAAAGGAATTCTCAGGTTGGAACATTATTGAAGATTGATGTTAAAAACATCCTAAAGATTGATTCTATAATTCGTTTGACATGTTTCTATGGACTGTAACGGAACTTTTTGACTTTTCATCTGCTCATAGTGATCGTGCGTCATGAATTACTGGGCTGAATGCGCTAACAAAAAGGAGGTATTTGGACATAAAGATGAACTTTATCGAACAAATCAAACATTTATTGTGGAACTGGGATTCCTGGGAGTGCATTCTGATGAAGATCATCAAAGGTAAGTGAATATTTATAATGCTATTTCTGACTTCTGTTGACTCCAACATGGCAGATATCTGTTTGGCTTGATTTGTTGTTTGAGAGCCATACTCAGATTATTGCATGGTTCGCTTTTTCCGTAAATAAAAAAAAAAAAAAATCTGACACAGTGGTTGCATTAAGGAGAAGTATATCTTTAATTCTGTGAATAACACTTGTATCTTTAATCAATGTTTATTATGAGCATTTCTCTAAATTGATGTGGCTCTCTGCAAAATCACCGGATGTTTTGGAAGCAAAACATTACTGAACGTAACGCGCCAATGTAAACTGAGATTTTTGGATATAAATATGCACTTTATCGAACAAAACATAGATGTATTGTGTCCTATGAGTGTCATCTGTCGAAGATCATCAAAGGTTAGTGATTCATTTGATCTATATTTCTGCTTTTTGTGACTCCTCTCTGGCTGGAAAAATGGCTGTGTGTTTTTGTGACTTGGCTCTGACCTAATATGTTGTGCTTTCGCTGTAAAGCCTTTTTAAAATCGTACACGATGGGTAGATTAACAAGAAGTTTCTTTCATTTGGTGTATTGCACTTGTTAATGTATGAAAAATAATAAAAATTCAATTTCGCACGCTGCCTTTTCAGTGGAATGTTGTCGAGGGGTGCCGCTAGTTTTAACAGATGGTGGTTAGTTCGTTAGCATTTCACACAGATTGTCAGGGTCCAGTAAGCAACTAACGCGTTATAACTTAAGGAACGGCAAGGAGTCGTATACCAGTTAATATTATAGCGAATTGGTTAGGTAACTAACTTCTTTCTTCAGTCGCATACTGCACTGCCTGTTGTTATGTAAACGACTGGTTGAGCCTTGGATACAGCAGCCAGTATTGCTCCAAGCGCGCATCACTCGTTCTCTTACAGCCAGTAGTGATCCAAACCTCCCCCCGTCCAAACTTTTCTCATCGGATCTACATGAATCACTTAGGTCACTTATTTTGGATTCAAGACGGCAAATTTCGCCAAAAGGTGACTAGTTTGCATCCCTGATTTATGTGTATGTGCGTGTCTGTTACCTCGTTGGGGTGAGTCTGGAGTCCAGGCTGCCAGTCTTCATGTTGATGGTATCGGTGAAGAGCATGTCTTTGGCTGGGGAAGCCAGAGCCTCGCTGTGGGACAGGGATGAGTGGATCCTCTGCTGCTGAAGCCTCTTCAGCGTAGCGTAGCCCAGCGCATCACGCTGACTGGCGTACGTGTCACGACAACTTGCGTACTTCAGCGTGGCGTAGCCCAGCGCGTCCCGGGAGTTGGAGTACATGAGGCTGCAGTCCGTTAGGCCGCTCAGGGTGGTCAACGAGGGCGACTTGAGGGACTGGGCGCGGCGAGGAAGGGTGTGGGAGGAGCCGGGGGGCACCAGGGAGGCAGAGCTGGATTTGGACAGGGAGGAGAGGTGGGCGGTGTGGGGCTGGGGGGTGAGGGAGGTCAGGGTCTGGATGGTTTGGGCGCTGATCACACTGTTGATGCTGACACCGTCCGTGTCGATGGTGGAGGGCAGGGTCTCCCTGGAGGGGCTGGAGCTCATTGAGCTGATGCCGCTGGTGGTCGTGTCCGTGTTGAAGCTCTGACTGCGCGATTTAAACTGAGTCCCCCCGCCTCCTCCGGACGGGCCATACCCGGCCAGGCGCTCCCGGCTAGCCTGTTCTCTCTGGTTCTCACCCACCCCTGACCCTCCTACCCCCACTGACCGGCCTGGCAACCTCCCCTCCCCCTCCCCAAAGCTGGGGGTGCTGCCCCGGTTCTCAGATGCCTTGCTGCCCACAAAGGAAGTTTCTAGGTTGACAGAGGGGCTTTTGGGCAGGTGGCCATCATTATAGATTGGGAAGACGTCTGAAGATCCAAAGATGTAGCTGGGCTCGGTGACGGTGCGTTTGCGCCTCTGTTCCCCCTCTACCCCTCCTCCGCGGCCCCTGGGAATGCCCTTGGGGTCGCTGTTGCTGCGGAGCTTCTTCCCAGATAGCGACAGGGAGTGGAGGAGGCGGTTGCGGAAGCGGCTGGAGGCCAGGAGGTTGAAGGGGCTGCGGTCTTTGTACTTGGGTCTCATGTACATAGGAGGATCGTCCGACAGGTCACAGTTCTCCAGCCTCTCATCGTCCATGATGTACATACCTGGAAGTGACCTTTCACGGTTAATAATCAAATCAAATAGTTTTTGTCACATGCACCGAATATAACAGGGGTAGGCCTTACTGTGAAACGCTTCCAAGCCGTTAACCAACAATGCAGTTAAGAAAAAAAGTGTTAAGAAAGTATTTATTAAAATAATAAAATGTACTTGGTAGTTTGGGGTAAACATTTGGAGATACTGTACCAGTTAAAATCAATTAGAACTAGTTGCACAATGACGACTAGAGACTTACTGGGTTGTGTGGAGTCACTCTCACTGTTGTGCATGGAGCTGGTGGAGTCAGAGGCGAGGCTGAGGCTGGAGGGGACAGAGGACAGCAGGCTGGGGGGGTTGGGGTGGGGCTCCATGTCATCAGGGACAACGGGCCACAACGTCCGGCGGCTATGTCTCACAGCGTCCCAGCCGTGCTGCTTCAGCATGTCACAGCCCTGACGCGTCTTCGAGATCAGCCCCAACACGTACAGACACGTCCTACACAGAGTCAGACATTACAGAAAGGTCCTGGACAGTGATAGAGTAATCTTACGGGACAGCACAAGCATGTTGCTTCACTAGAAGCACCTTCAATATGAGAGTTTCAAACATGAATACGTCTTACCCTCTGACGGAGAGAACCTCACAGTGCAGAGCCAGAACCACTATGTCAGGGATCACCCCTTCCTCTTGCAGGAGGTTCAACCCCCAGTTTGACGACCCTATGTTACCCTGGAAACAAACAACATTAATTCTCATGTTATTAGGAAAACGATTTCATGGGTGAATCATGTCAATAATTGGCACATAATTGGGAAACTCCTCGAATTAGAATAGATGTGGTAGTTAGTCATTCTTAATTATACTGACCAAGGCCCAAAGTGCTGCCTTAAGCTGTTTAATGCCCTCCCACTTGTCCAGCATTGGGGAGCGAACAGTGTAGCTTAGGTCAGGAACCACATTCTAAAGAGAAAGTAAGAAACGAAAATGGTATAAATGCATTATGCCTGTAGGACTAATTGCTACTTGACCAGTGTAATAGTGGGTGGTTCAACTAGCTGCAGTTACCTGGACCTCCAGTAGATGGCAGCCTGTCTTGTCATGGACAAGCTGGCTATACAGATGCACAGGAAGATAAACATTTGGCCTCTGTAACCTTTGGTTGCTTCGACGTACATAGTTGTCTCCGTCGACAGGTTTACGGTACGTGGTGAGAGCCTCGTTCAGCTGCTCCTCTATCATGTCCACATATTTCAGGTTATACTCCTACAAAACATATACGATGACATAAAAACTCGACCAGTTTTTTTATGCGCTCATGCGACAGCCATAAAAAAGATGCAACTCATAATTTATTACATTGTTTGCTTGAGTATGAATGTACCTTCTGCCATTTCTCTAGCTGCTTGGTGACGTAGCCCCTCTCATTGAGGTAGGAGAAGCCCTTTGGAATGGACAAGAACCTGGAGAGAAAAATGACAGAGGTTAGAGACAAAAGGACCTAATACAGACTACAAATAAGAGCGGAGCTTTCTCCCAGCAGCTTACCGTAGCAGCAGCAGGACACCCTTGTCCCCCAGGTGTGTGAGAGCTGGCTTCATCTGGATCAGAGCATGGAGGTTTGCCTGGAGGAAAAGAAGATACATCTCAGCTAATACACTACCGGAGTCAAAAATGACTGGATTAAACTAAATTACAGACCGTAAGGTACAGCAGTGACCAGGGATGACATAGCAAGACACCGCAACAAAAACTCAGGCCCCTCATTCCTCACCTTGTCCTCGCAGGCCTCATCCAGTATGTCCAGTGCCTCCATGGAGATGGTCTTGTTGCGGTCGTGGAGCTGGGTGACCAGGAGCTCGATGCCCCAATTACTGAAGAACTCCACGTTGGCACGCAGCAGCACCCGCAGGTGTTTAGTGGCATACAGCCTGCAGTTCTGTGGTACACAAACAGACGGTAGAAGAGGACAGGCTAGAGACAAAGACAGTATGAAGATTGAAGAAGCAGTTTTAGCCAATAGAAATCACCCCCGATCACACTTGTAGCACATGTCATGGCGACGTTGGCTAGCTAAGCTCACGAGTAGAAACACGTCGTCGGGTGCAACGGTCATCTCACTCCGAACTGTGCATGTGCAGACCGTCAAATCAATCCTTTGATGTTAAATAGTTTTTGACGAAGATTCTAACGTGTCGGTTTGCCACTTTCAACGAGGTTACTCGTGAACTACTACAGACATTGGCTCAAATCTACATTCTGCCTTTTAGATTGAGGTTTAATGAACAACTAAGGAAGAATTTTTCACTACTCTCATTGACTTCTCAAACCTCAAACCCCGGCCTGGTCCGTTTGGTCTGGTTCACGGGTGTTCCCGAAAGTCTTGCGATGTTATGGAGTTATTGTCATTCTGAAACCCTAACACATACGCTCCATTTAAAGCACAACAAACCAAATTGCACATCACAATAAACAAATGAAATACAGGTAGTTTCTTTCCAAAAACTTGTGCAAGCTCCTCCTCCCTCTCTATGAAACCAAGATTGATCAATTATTGTGTGAATTACATCTGTGCGTTCTCAGTGCAGGAAGTGGTGTTCTTACGTCAGTGGCAGCGGTGAGGATCTTGGACAGGATGACCCTGGACAGCCCGTCACGGCTGTAGTCCAGTGTGGACACAGTGAGCTTCAGCAGGTGGTCCTGACTCTTCAGTGTACAGATGTTCAACAGGCTAGTCGGAGAGCACAGGGTCACTGCACTGCTCAAGTACCATACGCACAACAACACAGTGACTTGAGTGAAGATGAAGTGGGAGTGAAAGAGGACAAAGGAAATGCTCTGCAGTAGCTTACAAAGACAACAGGCACCTCTAAAAATGGGCCTGTTGAAGGTACTAGGGATCTCCCAAGATAGAAAAAAAACACCCGGAAGAAACTGGTTTGAAAAATAAAAAAATAACACACTAATGGACATTGAGAGACTGACCACTGGAAGACACTGCACTTCTCCAGCATCTTGACGCCGTGCGGGTGTGAGGAAAGAGTGCCCAGGAACAGGAAGTAGTGCTGGCTGAGGGTGGTGAGCAGCCCGTTGCTCTGGAGACTGCGGTCGGGCTTCAGCCCCGAAGATGATGAGAGCCATTGGACTATGTCCTTCACCAGGTCCTCCAGGTACACCTGCCCATCCTGACACACAGAAACATAATGTTCAGGTAATGTTGGATATGGTGAGAGAGGTCAAAGTAAGGTCATGTAATTATTTGATTATCAAAAGAGATCAAAAAACCCTCTCACCTCATCAGACTCCAGGAGGAACTCAATGAACTGGCATCCCACCACAGTGAGCTGCCTGGCTTTGCTGTGGTCCAGCTCCAGGCTGGCATACAGCTTACTGCTGGGCTTATAGAAGAACAGCAGCCTGCGCACAAACCTGCAGAGAGAGAAGCCCAGCGTCAGTCAGTCAGACAGAGAAAGAGAAGCCCAGCGTCAGTCAGTCAGACAGAGAGAGAAGCCCAGCGTCAGACAGACAGACAGAGAGAGAAGCCCAGCGTTAGACAGACAGACAGAGAGAGAAGGCCAGCGTTAGACAGACAGACAGACAGAGAAGCCCAGCGTTAGACAGACAGACAGACAGACAGAGAAGCCCAGCGTTAGACAGACAGACAGACAGACAGACAGACAGACAGACAGACAGACAGACAAGCCCAGCGTTAGACAGACAGACAGACAGAGAAGCCCAGCGTTAGACAGACAGACAGACAGAGAAGCCCAGCGTTAGACAGACAGACAGACAGACAGACAGACAGACAGACACAGACAGAGAAGCCCAGCGTTAGACAGACAGACAGACAGACAGAGAAGCCCAGCGTTAGACAGACAGACAGACAGAGAAGTCCAGCGGAGACAGACAGACAGACATAGAAGCCCAGCGTTAGACAGACAGACAGACAGAGAAGCCCAGCGTTAGACAGACAGACAGACAGACAGACAGAGAAGCCCAGCGTTAGACAGACAGACAGACAGACAGACAGACAGAGAAGTCCAGCGGAGACAGACAGACAGACATAGAAGCCCAGCGTTAGACAGACAGACAGACAGACAGAGAAGCCCAGCGTTAGACAGACAGACAGACAGACAGAGAAGCCCAGCGTTAGACAGACAGACAGACAGACAGACAAGTCCAACGGAGACAGACAGACAGACATAGAAGCCCAGCGTTAGACAGACAGACAGACAGAGAAGCCCAGCGTTAGACAGACAGACAGACAGACAGACAGACAGACAGACACAGACAGAGAAGCCCAGCGTTAGACAGACAGACAGACAGACAGAGAAGCCCAGCGTTAGACAGACAGACAGACAGAGAAGTCCAGCGGAGACAGACAGACAGACATAGAAGCCCAGCGTTAGACAGACAGACAGACAGAGAAGCCCAGCGTTAGACAGACAGACAGACAGACAGACAGAGAAGCCCAGCGTTAGACAGACAGACAGACAGACAGACAGACAGAGAAGTCCAGCGGAGACAGACAGACAGACATAGAAGCCCAGCGTTAGACAGACAGACAGACAGACAGAGAAGCCCAGCGTTAGACAGACAGACAGACAGACAGAGAAGCCCAGCGTTAGACAGACAGACAGACAGACAGACAAGTCCAACGGAGACAGACAGACAGACATAGAAGCCCAGCGTTAGACAGACAGACAGACAGACAGAGAAGCCCAGCGTTAGACAGACAGACAGACAGAGAAGCCCAGCGTTAGACAGACAGACAGACAGACAGAGAAGCCCAGCGTTAGACAGACAGACAGACAGACAGACAGACAGACAGAGAAGCCCAGCGTTAGACAGACAGACAGACAGAGAAGCCCAGCGTTAGACAGACAGACAGACAGACAGACAGAGAAGCCCAGCGTTAGACAGACAGACAGACAGACAGACAGACAGACAGAGAAGCCCAGCGTTAGACAGACAGACAGACAGAGAAGCCCAGCGTTAGACAGACAGACAGACAGAGAAGCCCAGCGTTAGACAGACAGAGAGAGAGAGAGAAGCCCAGCATCAGACAGACAGAGAAGTCCAGTGTCAGACAGACAGAGAGAGAAGCCCAGCGTCAGTCAGTCAGACAGACAGAGAGAGAAGCCCAGCGTCAGACAGAGAGGAAAGGCAACAAAAGAGTCAAACACCACAAGCACATTCCCTTCATGTTACCTTTGGTTTGGTGAAAAAAATGGTTGTAATGTTACTTACTTGTGTATTTGTTCATCTTTATTGCTCCGCAGGTTAACGTTGGGCCACTGCAGATGGGTAAAGGCAAAATTGAAGAGAGACAGTACTGAAAAAGAGACTGTAATAAGTTTGGATTTATTGCAGTCCTGCTCCACTCACCTTCAGTATTGTTGCGATGAGAACCCAGTTCCAGTCCAGGTTCTCTTTGTGGTTCAGGATGTGGCTGTCTCTCAGGTTCATCATGAGAGCATCCTCAGTGTCCTGCAATGCAAACAAGGACAGCATTTCAAATACCACCACAGCAAATCCCAGATGCTTTTGTTGCAACACAGGGACATGGTTTGATATGTACCTTAATGACAAAGATATCTCTCTGTGGTCTAAAGTGCTGGTCTCTACAGTAGTGTGAAGCCTTTGATTTGCGGATGATGTGGTCCAGGTACAGGCTATTGGGTTTGGGTCCTTTCTTCTTCTTCTCGTGGAAGCGCTTCAGGTAGTTGACCGCTGCACTCGCCCGTCTGAAAAAAGACAATAGATGTCGTGCCATTGTCAATAACACAAAATCCAAAGTATTTTATGGGACTCTCCTGTAGCATATGCATTGTTTAATGAAGATTAGGGTAGAAAGTTTCATGTAACTATAGTCATACAGCCTTTGCTCCTGTCTGCTACAGAGTAAATTCCTCACAACGGTCCCTGTCTATAGTGAACTCACAGTCTCTTCTCCTGGGCGATGTCGAAAGAGGCAGCCTTGTTGATGAGTGTGGGCAGGCAGTGCAGGTGGTGGCTGTGGGAGTGTGGGAGGATGGTGTTGGCCTAGGGGAACAAAAATAAAACAGTTACAAGAACCATGAAAAACAAATTACAAACGGACACCAAAAAAATAATAATTGAAAACGAATGTGTCAAAAACTGCTAGAGCATATCCTCTGGTCCAGAACTTTGACCCCACATAATGTTAACATCTTAGAGGACAATGACTTGAGTTACCATGTGAAGCAGTTCTCCCAGTAGAATGATGGCTCGCACAGCGTTGTTGTCATCGGTGCTTGTGATAACCTCAATCAGACCCTGTTGAGCGGTACACAGGCTTTACACGACAGGCAACAGTGGCTTGCGTGTGGGATCTTTAGGTAATAACAGTGACAGATTTCCAACAGCACTATTTGGTTGAATATACACAAACTTATTGATCCTCTGACATTGATGACCACACCTCAAGAAGTCCACTCTTGATGAAGGCAGACAGTACCAAAGCCAGGTAGTTATCCATTAGGTCAGGCCTGAGGGGGCCGACAGAGAACACTGAGTTTACGCAGAGAATGTGTCCCATAATCATGTGTAAAGGAGAGTTGAAATTCAGTGATTTTTTAAAATATTTTTTACCTTGACCGAGCTCGATGTGGAAGGATACATTTGGCTTCAGAAGCCACAAAGCCGTCTGATAACCTCCAACTGTCTTGGAACCTACTGGGGTCTACAGGGGCAGTATAGAGACAAGGACATCTTGTGACTCAATAATATATGGTACATGAGATGCATGATAAGGCGGTTAGAGGTTATTTACGTGAACAGTGACATTGTACCCACCCACACTGATAAGTGCTTCAATAAAGTCTGCGGTCGCAACAGGCATGGGGAGCCAGAATATATCATACATCACCTCTAACAAGCCTTTCTGTGGGAGATTGAGAGGAGCCATGTTTACTTACACACAGTCTAATACTGACTCCATTATCCCCTCATTAAAAATGTACAACATTTTCATGAGGAGTGGGAAAATAATATTTTTTAGGGGAGTGCTCTACATTAAACTGAGTGACATTGTTATCTGTGTTTTTGAGCCCAACCATAGAGCAATCTCGAGGTAAACTTGAGGACACTGCATTCCTTTTGACCTCAGTTGTCACATGCTGATAATGTCCATTTGATGCTATGCTTACCCTTACTTCCACATTTGGTATACAGAGCAGGCCAATAAGAGACTGGATTCCAGAGTTGCCTGTCTTGCACAGGTTAATGATGCCTGGGGTGAGATTGCGACAGAAAGAGAGCATAAGGTCAGGTAAGAACACGTTCATACCACATCACTAATAACATATATCAAAGCTATCAGGGTATATAGACACTCAGACTCAAAGATGACTGAATATGAAGGATTCATGTTTACCTGACCAGGAGCGAAAGGAAGCAACTATGGACATCTTACTGGCCAGGAATCGAGCTTCTCTGTCTTCCCTGGTGTGGACAAATAATTGATACAGTAAAAAACAACACCAGTCAAAAGTTTGGACACAAACGCAGCAAAAAAATAAACGTCCTCTCACTGTCAACTGTGTTTATTTTCAGCAAACTGTGTAAATATTTGTATGAACATAAGATTCAACAATTGAGACAAACTGAACCAGTTTATGTTTTGCATTTCGGTAGGCCGTTTTGCATTTTGGTAGGTCGTTATTGTAAATAATAATTTGTTCTTAACTGACTTGTTTAGTTAAATAAAGATTAAATAAAATAAATAAAAATAGGATAAGTTCATTAGTTACCAGCCTCAGAAATTGCAGCCCAAACAAATGCTTCACAGAGTTCAAGTAAGACACATCTCAATATCAACTGTTCAGAAGAAACTGTGTGAATCAGGCCTACATGGTCGAATTGCTGCAAAGAAACCACTAGTAAAGCACACCAATAATAAGAGACTTGCTTGGGCCAAGAAACACCAGCAATGGACATTAGACATTAGTGGAAATTTGTCCTTTGGTCTGATGAGTCCAAATTTGCAATTTTTGGTTCCAACCGCCGTGTCTTTGTGAGACGCAAAGTAGGTGAACAGATGATCTCCGCATGTGTGGTCCCACCGTGAAGCATGGAGGAAGAGGTGTGATGGTGTCAGGGTGCTTTGCTGGTGACATTGTCTGTGATTTATTTAGAATCCAAGGCACACTTAACCAGCATGGATACCACAGCATTCTGTAGCTATACGCCATCCCATCTGGCTTGTGCTTAGTGGGCCTATCATTTGTTTTTCAATAGGACAATGACCCAACACACACCTCCAGGCTGTGTGAGGGCTATTTGACCAAGAAGGAGAGTGCTGTATCAGATGACCTGGCCTCCACAATCACCTGACCTCAACCCAATTGAGATGGTTTGGGATGAGTTGGACTGCAGAGTGAAGGAAAATCAGCCAACAAGTGCTCAGCATATGTGGGAACTCCTTCAAGACTGTTGGAAAAGCATTCCTCATGAAGCTGGTTGAGAGAATGCCAAGAGTGTACAAAGCTGTCATCATGGCAAAGGGTGGCTACTTTGAAGAATCTCATATCAAATGTATTTTGATTTGTTAAACACTTTTTTGGTTACTACATTCCATATGTGTTATTTCATATTTTTCATGTCTTCACTACTATTATACAATGTAGAAAATAGTAAAATAAAGAAAAACCCTTGAATGAGTAGGTATCTCCAAACTTTTGACTGGTACTGTATGTAAAATCCACACTTACTTGAGTTGCCCCTCTGATGTGTCTGCATTGTGTCTGTAGTGAAAGTCTGTGTACGGGGCCAGGATTTGCTGGAAGAAAAACAGAACGAGAAAAACTAAAATAATCAAATGAATCAAATTCCTATTAATGAATGCTGCTCGAGTGTGTATTGTCAGTACCTCGAGCTCCACATCTGAGCGCACATACTGGCGTGTGTGTGGGTGGTTGAGGAGGTGTAGGATGGTAGTGATGAGTGCCTCGTTGATGCGGCTCAGCTGACAATCGATCACGTTCTTCAGAATGGTGCTGAGACCACTCCTCTGAGCCACCACCACAGGGTTCTTCACAGCTGCAGAACAAAGGAATCACACAGGGTTTAACCAAAAGATCACAAATAGATACGTGTGTGGGCACGTGTGGTGCCTCACTCACCAAGTTCACAGATGATGGCGATACAGACGCGCACCATGCGGTCTCGCTCCTGTAGCCCATCTTTGCCCACGGCAATAAGGGAGTTGGTGACAGACGAGGGGAAGAGCAGTGCATTCACTGTGATCATCTGTAGGGGGGAGCAGAGAGGGGACAGTTCAGAGTCTCACATAGTAGTAACCGCGTGATAGAAAGATGTTGACTAAATAAGTAAGGGATCATCAACGAGGGGCTATACGTTCTATGGAAAAAAAATGAACGACGTGAAAGGTGTGTTCCACAACGTGGTAGCGGAGTGGAATTATTTTTCCAGAAAATGTATAGAGCCCTGAGTTGATTATCCCTTTCATACCATGGCTATAATTTCACACATGCCACTATAAATGTGTTTATTTACCGTTCGAGAAATGTTTTCAACATCCACTGAAGTAGCTAGAAAGTTTACTAGATAGCTACAGCAGTTGCCGTGGTAACCAAACAAACAGACTTGCTTGATTAGTCCGAGCTCGCTATTATGAAAATCGAATTCAACAATATCAACACTGTTTTCAATTCGACTTTCAAAAGCAGCTCAAACAAACATGTAAAAATTAATTGTACCGTGCAAATATACTGTGTGTTAAAGGGAAATAATGCATGCTTTGGAATGCCCTTCAAGCCAATCAGAAATGAGTATTCAAGTTCAACAATGTCATGGTATAAAGATTGTGGCTCTAATCCTGGACACTGATTGGTTAAAACCGCATTCCAGCCGGTGTCTATTCCACAAGTTACCACCGGCTAAAGCTATCACGTTGAAATGCCCATTTACTCTGTTCCATCTGACTGCGCAATCCACTGTCTCATCAGCCCAGCCAGACAATTTATAAACTTGATCTGCACTGTAAAAAGCATCTAGACATTACCTCACATTTCTTTTTAGACTAACATTTAGTTTTCAACAGCGGAGATTTGTATAAACCTTGCCCTCTCTGACATTTGCAACATTGTTTCAGTATTGAAATTCGATCTCCAGTTGTCCCATAGTAATGAACGTGTAGGGGTCGGGAGTCAGGACGAGACAAGCAGGCAGCTTTTCTCAGCCAGTCGAAATCATGAATCAGCATCATTTTTGTGTGTGTGTGTGTGTGTGTGTGTGTATATGTATGTATGTATGTATGTATGTATGTATGTATGTATGTATGTATGTATGTATGTATGTATGTATGTATATGAAATGTCAATAGAAAACAGGTCAAACAAAACAAAGTGCAGCTAGTTTGCAGTCTTTCCAGCTTCAGTTTGAAGTGGATTGTGTTAGCTTTCTGGCCCTCAAACCATCACGGTCACCTAATAATCCCCAGTTTACAATTGGCTCATTAATCCCCCTCCTCTCCCTTGTAACTATTCCCCAGGTCGTTGCTGCAAATGAGCACGTGTTCTCAGTCAATTTATCTGGTAAAATAACGGATAAATAAAATTAAAAAATAAAAGCTGTGTTGTTGCCAAGCTCCTCTGAACAATGTCCTGACAAGACAGCACATCTTCTATGCCAGGTGAAATCACGCATCATTAGCTCATTCTTATGGATGTATCCAAATAAATGTCACTCGAAAACAGCTTAAAACAAATGCAGCTACTTGGTTGTTATTCTGGCTGCACTGTTTGACGTGACTGTAAGGTAGCCGTAGTTTGCTAGCTAGCAAGCAAGGAATAAGAACATTGCCAGCCAGTATGGCAACAGAACATTTAGAACATCCATAGATACAGAACAGAAAGACTTAACGACTGGTTTGCGTCTCTGGCAACCGAACCAATAGAACGAACGACCAGCTGGCTCAGGTAGACATCCTAGATTTGCGTCGAGACTATATCTTGTGGAAGGATGAAATAGTACAAATAAATTCTGCAAAATAACGTTTATAATGAATATATGTAAATCATTATTTGAATATATTGGTAACCCATTGTATAAGTGATAATGCTCTTGAAGCCGGTGTTTGGAGGATATATTAGCATGGTTTGCCGATCTTTGATTTCATCTTGAGCCTAACAACACCCGTGCCAATATATCCTCCAAACACCAGCTTCTCTGGCATTATCACTCAAATAACTGGTCGTACTTCGAAATCTTACTGAATGGTACACTATGCATGAAATTAATTTAGTTTGGGAGAGGTTGGGGTGTCTCACCTTTCGCACCAGCCTGAGAGCCTGTGTCCTTTCCACCTCATTGCTTTGCTGGATGTCTATGCACCTGGAGAAGGACATACTCAGTCACTCAGTGGTTGAAAGGTTAAGTGGGCTCAACATTGGGATAAGTCACACACACACTGTTCAGATGTAGCACTCACCTGGCGATCAGGTAGTCCACCTGAAGACGGAGGACCTTCTGGAGAATAGAGCTGTCTCTGATCAGGTAGCGTAGAGCCCTCAGCCCTGCAGCTCGCACCTCCTTAGCCTCATTTAACAGCGCTAACCGGAGACTAGAAAAGGGTCAGGATGGGAAATGCGAGGGGGAGAGAAGAATAAGGAATAACAAACAAATCAGCACTTGACTTCATTATAATGGAAAATTCATTGTATAGTGGAACTGAAAACAACATAGGCTGTCATTGAAAATAAGAATTTGTCTTAACTGGCTTGCCTAGTTAAATATAGGTCAAAGAAAGAAAATAAATCAGCTGGTAGGGGGCCTCCTGAGTGGCACAGTGGTCTAAGGCACTGCATCACAGTGCTAACTGTGCCACTAGAGATCCTGGTTTGAGTCCAGGCTCTGTTGCAGCCGTCCACGACCAGGAGACCCATGGGGCGGTGCACAACTGGCCCAGTGTCGTCCTGGTTAGGGACGGTTGGGCCGGCAGGGATGCTCTTGTCCCATCGAGCACTAGCGACTCCTGAGGCGGGCAGGCACAATGCACGCTGACACAGTCGCCAGGTGCACAGTGTTTCCTCCGACACATTGGTGCGGCTGGCTTCCGGGTTAAGTGGGCATTGTGTCAAAAAGCAGTGCGACTTGGCTGGGTTGTGTTTCGGGGGATGCACGGCTCTCGACCTTCGCCGCTCCCGAGTCCGTACGGGAGTTGCAGTGATGAGACAAGACAGTAACTACCAATTGGATATCACGAAATGGGGAGAAAAAGGGGTAAAAGTAACAAAACAAAAAATATAAAGAAAAAACAGCTGGTACTGTATACGTAGCACCACTGAAGATTAATTTCTCGAAAAAAATCACCAGATGACGATCTCTTCATGTGTAAACCCAAGCTTCTCCTCTGAGTGGCCTGCATTGCAGAGAAGCTGTGACAGACGGAGACAAACATACTCGTAAGAACACATTCAAACATAACAAATCAAACGTTACATACACTTAATGTCTGCTGAGATGCTGCCCCACAAACCTTTATGAAGTTGTTCAGGTGACCGAGTTTGCGCATGTTGGAGACTCCTTGTTGCTTGGCAACATTCTGAAGGATTTCCCGAAGGTTGTCTGAAGGATCTGAAACGAAACATCAACAGGTACAATGAACTGAAAGGTTCTCTCACTGGTTTACAACTCTGTTCCAATGCGTTACAGTAACAGAACACACTGTGTTCAGGAGAGACCAGCATGACTAAGCCTCATTAATGAGTGGGACCGGAACACTAAACTAGAAATAGAAACACATTTGGGATCAGGGCATTTGGGATTTCTTCACCCGAGTGAGCAATATAAAATCTTATGCGATAAATCAGTCAAACATTACTATTCGGCAATAGTCCGAATGTGCTATTCTATGCTTCAGTCAAGTGACTTCGGGTTCAGAGTGTCCATGAGGAAATCTGGGGATATCACTTGGACAGAGTGTTCCTGTAATGAGGACAGTTAAGATGCCAACATGTATATTTAGCTGAATTGTGGTGGAACTGCTCTGCTGTGAAAACCCATTGCACTTCAGTGACCAAAAAAAGCACTCAGTATTACCATATCATCATACTGTTGATCAAGGTTGTGGCATTTTGAAGGTGCAATATGATTCAACTAACTTTTGAAAATGCCTTTAGGGGCTTACTGTTACATCCATCAGTTTAACAGGGGAGCTACTATCCTAAACTCGAGGTAAGTCTGCCTACGTCACTTTTTATGCAGTAGCTACATCATTTCAAACAATAACTAAATAATTTGTTTACAAACTCTCCCATGATGAAAAACATAAACAATACAATACAGGCCCTTAACATTTGAATTATGATGATAAAGTAGGAGTGTGTTGGAGTTTAGCTTCAATAAGGCATGGGCCTATTCTGCAAATAAATCAAGGAATGGACTTGGACACATTTCTCTAATAGAAAATCAATGGCATTGAATTAGCATTGAATTGCATACAAGCAATATGCAGTGAGCTAGAAACATTGAATGACACTAGCTAATATCCAAACCATAACACGCATCAAACCAACAATGTCGTGATGATCATGTTTTGAATTGCTGCTAGCTATGCTACTTAGCCAGGTTGTCAACACAGTTAGCATTGTAGCTAACTAATTAAATGTAAATAAAGGGAGTTACCATGTTCGGCCATTTAGTAGCAAGCTAGCAGCATCCTACTAATAAATTTGCTAGCTTCGATTCAATGCTGGGATGGTGACTCCAAGCTCCAATCTGATTCACCCACCTCTGGAGAGATCGAGTGGTACATTTTCCTCCCCACTGTCATTCCGACCTGTCAAAGCAAACCATACACACCAAGCATTAACGGTTAGCAAGGAGCCAGCAACTAACAGGTACAATGAAAGTTCCGCTTTGTGTTCTGGAGGGTTGCTAATCTCTGGTCCAGACTGACATATATATTGTCTCACCTCGCATCCGAATGCTTCGACTCGGACGGCCTCGGATGCTGACCGCCATCTTTACGGAATCATTCAACACCGACCGGACCGGAATCAACAAGGATTATCGCGAGAAATTCCACACTCATTGCCTCTTTATCTAGCCCAACCACAGTATATGGGGCTGTAGTATTTAATGAATACTGAAATAAAAGGTATTTCTGCACCATCTATTGCAAATCATTGTAAATTCAACATTTTCATGATTCGAGGACAGTGCCATTTATGACAACCGACATTCGGCAATATTTGCTTTAGTTTCTGTCAGGCCCATAATTCGCTCAGATCTCTTGGTAGCTGGAAATGTGTCTCCAACCTAAAACTGAACCAAGTATACATTTGGAGAATTTTACGAGTACGTCCCTACTTTCACAGTGTGAGGGGTTAACACTAGAAGGGATCCAGCTTAATGTCAGTGATGTCAAGATTCCGCGAGAGTATGAAACTTGTCTGCCAAAGTTGGGACTTGGGAGCAGTATTGCCATGTTCGCGGTTTTCACACAATTTAGGTTGTTATTATGGAGACACACTTTTGCATAAAATATATTAATACGCTAGAACTGATGCATTCCAACAGGCTATTGGAAAACACAAGCACATTTTACCTCTTAATCTCTTCACTATTCATGTTGAATAAATTAGTCTGTTAATTTGAACTAAGCAAGCTGCTAAATCGTTCAGTTTACATCTTGCCTAAATCTTTTCTAGGCTACTGTAGACAATCTGAAATTAGATGTAGGCATATCAGGGGCTATAGGCTACATGCCTTTATCCAAGCAAACCATAGCAAAATTGAATTACAATCATAAACGCAGGACATTAGACTTAACATTTGGCACATAATAACAACACAATTGCCAGATAATAGATTTCGAGATCCTCTGTCCAACTTTCATCACTCAAACTCTTCTGTCTGATTTATTTAAGCAATAAGGCCAGAGGGGGTCTGGTACATGGCCAATATACCACGGGTAAGAACTGTTCTTTGCAAGAGGCAATGCGGGGTGCCTGGATACAGCCCTAAGCCGTGGTATATTGGCCAAATACCACAAACCCCTGATGTGCCTTATTGCTATTTTAAACTGGTTACCAACGTAATTAGAGCAGTACAAATAAATATTTTGTCATTCCCGTGTTATACGTTCTGATGTACCACGGCTGTAAGCCAATCAGCATTCAGGGATCGAACCACCTAGTTTAGGGGATTTCTTTATTTTCTTACAATTATAAACCTGGTTCTAGCCTTGAATTCAGCCAATCAGACCATATACCGCGGGTATGACAATCATTACTTTTTACTGTTCTAATTATGTTGGTAACCAGTTTATAATAGCACTACTAATAATAACAATAAGGGCAAATTATATTTTCTCATGCCACATATTCCAATTCCTTTATGTCATGTCATAGCTTGCAATAATTATTATTTTGAGTAAACACTCATTTAGCTTCTAACGTCGTTACTAGTTACTATGTTATTTCTTAGTTGGCTCGAAAGCATTATGGAAAATGGGTTTATTGTATAACTATGGCAACTCCTCTCTTGCTGTGAAACACAAAAGTGGGCTAGTTTTCTAGCCTTTTTTTTTTCGTAGTCATTGGGCTAGACATTCCAGCTTGACCTGGCAACCCTACTCAGGAGTGTTCAAAACCATTCAGTTTTATTTAGATAAAGTAATTGTTTTTAAAAAATTCTCACAAAAATGTAGACGTTAATTAAGCTTATTCCAAATCCATGTGGCCGCACTTGTCATCCCGGAACAGTCCTGTATCTCTTCGTCTTTTCAGATTAGCTACTAAAATGGAACGCCCGCAAACATTATAGCGGGCATTCATTGACATTGTAGCGAGATAACGTGAACTATCTAACTAACGTTACACTTTGCTAACTAGCTATATTGTGTCACATCCCGGGTAATACAACATGCTCACAAAGATGGGTGGGTACATTGTGTCACATCCCGGGTAATACAACATGCTCACAAAGATGGGTACATTGTGTCACATCCCGGGTAATACAACATGCTCACAAAGATGGGTGGGTACAATTTGTGGAACGTTCCAACAGGAATCTGTAACAAAAACTTCGTAAATAACATGGTTGCCAACAAACAACGCATACAAAGTTGTGTAGCGGCCAAATAAGATACAAATCAAATCACCTTTGGTTAGCAGATGTTAATGCCGAGTGTAGCGACATGCTTGAGCTTCTAGTTCCGACAGTGCAGTAATATCTAACAATTCCCCAGCAATTAACTAATACACACAAATCTAAAGGGATGGAATATGTACATATAAATATATGGCTGAGCATCATAGGCAAGGTGCAATAGATGGTATAAGGTACACTATATACATATGAATTGAGTAATGTAAGATATGTTAACATTGTTAGTGTCATTGTTTAAAGTGACATGACTAGTGATCCATTTATTAAAGTGGCCAGTGATATGAGTCCTTGATGATCGTTTTGGCCTTCCTGTGACGTGCTGTAGGTGTCTTGGAGGGCAGGTAGTTTGCCCCCGGTGATGCGTTGTGCAGACCGCACCACCCTTTGGAGTGCCTTGCTGTTGAGGGCGGTGCAGTTTCCGTACCAGGCGGTGATACAGCTCGACAGGATGCTCTCGATTGTGCATCTCTAAAAGTTTGTCAGGGTTTTAGGTGACAAGCCACTGTTGCACCGCCTTCACCACACCCTCTGTGTGGGTGGACCATTTCAGTTTGTCTGTGGTGTGTACGCAGAGGAACTTACAACTTTCCTCCTTCTCCAGTACTGTCCATTCGATGTGGATAGGTGGGTGCTCTCTCTGCGGTTTCCTGAAGTCCACGATCATCTCCTTTGTTTTGTTGACGTTGAGTGAGAGTTTGTTTTCCTGACACCACACTCCGAGTGCCCTCACCACCACCATCAAGCCCACTACTGTTGTGTCGTCTGCAAACTTGATGATTGAGTTGGAGGCGTGCTTGGCCACGCAGTCATGGGTGAACAAGGAGTACAGGAGAGGGCTGAGCAAGCACCCTTGTGAGGCCCCGGTGTTGAGGATCAGCGAAGTGGAGATGTTGTTTCCTACATTCACCACCTGTGGGCGGCACGTCAGAAAGTCCAGGACCCAATTGCACAGGGCGGCGTTGAGACCCAGGGCCTCCAGCTTAATGATGACCTTGGAGGGTACTATGGTGTTAAATTCTGAGCTGTAGTCAAAGATACTGGGTAGGGAGTGGGCTATTTCATAAAGTTTTTCACTCACCACGTTTATTCTGAAAAATGTCTGTCCTCACTCTGTTAGCCTATTGACAAACATTAAGAATAAGCTACGTGGTGAGTTGATGCCTATTCGGCAGATAGTTGCTAGGTGAATTGATCATTCTACTTTGTATGCGTTGTTTTTTGGCAACCTTGTACTTTACAAAGTGTTTGGACAGATTCCTGTTGGAACGTTCCACAAATTATACTCACCCCACAAAGATTTCTGTCATTGTCCCATTATTTTTGTATCAGGTCTTTGCAGGTAGTTTCCCTGTCTGAATGAGAGTTTGGAGGGATCCATGCTGTCCCTTTCACTGAAGAGCAAATGGAAAAAGAGACAGTACTTTGGTGAATGTCTGGACACGGAGACCACTCCTCATGAGCTCATTCAGCAGTGTTCACCACCTCACAAGCAGCGGGTGGTCTACAAGGGCAAAGAGAACGAGGAAAACCAGTTTGTGCTTGCCAGGCGACCAAGGACAAGGAGGGAGTTTTCAGGTGTATATAGCCATGTGTTGGGAGGAATACAACAAGCTTAGAAATACATAGCTAATTATCTGGAATTCTTAATAATTGTTCTGTTTCAGGGAAGTCACTATTTGGGCAAGTTATTACATGTCTGACATTGTTTTTAATGGCAGGCTTGTCCTGGGACAGTCTCCCAGATGAGTTGCTGTTGGGAATCCTGTCCTGCCTCCCTCTGCAGGACCTCCTCAGGATGTCCCGGGTCTGCAAGCGCTGGCATCGCTTGGCGTGAGTCTTTGACCATTCAACTGTCTTTTTAAACTACTTACATAGTACATTGCAGTATTTCTGCTTGAACATCTTAGATATCACACTGTTTTTCTAACACAGGCAAATAGATGAGCAAAATGAATCGGAGTCTGTCATTAAGTCTCTGTATGTTTTTGTGCCTGGCAGGTTTGATGAGTCTCTGTGGCATAGTGTGGATCTGGTAGGGAAAGCCCAGCTAGGTCAAGCTCTTGGGCAGATGCTTATGGTTTGAGTACTGGGACTGCGCTGCCCCCATACCTGCATTGGAGAACCATGTTTCACCCACACACAGTGAGTCCTCATACATATAATGGGTATACAGAGGTATCTGTTGTAGGTGAACACAGACAATCCTATTTGTCTTTTGAATTTTGTCTGTTATTTCCATCACATGGATCTCTCGCTGCACTGTCACAACCCCTGTTCTAGATGATATCATCTCCCGTTGGAGCTCTCTGACAACATCGTTCAGTGAATAAAGAAGACAAATGCTCTGTTTACAATGATGATCTGTATTAATGATGTATTGTTTAGACAGCATTCAGAATGACTCTAAACAGTTTTCCTCTACCAATCAGGTCCCTATCTCAGAATACTGTGCTGGTACGGCTCAATCTGTGTGGCTGCTCTGAATTCTCCCCCGACTCGCTTAGTCAGATTCTCAAATCCTGCTTACGGTAAACTTAGCCTCTCAATTTGTAATTGTTTTATTTGATTGTTTTTTGAATGTGTTCAAATGTCTTAAGTATTTCTGAATGATAGTATAATCTATTTAACTCTCTGTTTAAACCATGATCTGTAAATTGGTAAACTAATACAGAACTTTGTTGCTTTCCCTTTTTCCGTTCCTATACCAAGGCTTGAAGAGCTTATCTTGTCGTGGTGTGACTTCAGCACTGATCATGTGAAGGCTGTTGTCAGTAACATCCCCTCCAATATAACCCAGCTCAACCTCAGTGGCTACAGACAGAACCTTACTATGGAAGGTGGGGAAAACCTGTGGCATTGACCATTTTCCCTCTGCCCATGTTTGTATTGACTGTTTTTGATTATCCCTGATGAGTTTAAGTTACCAATTGCCTCTTTTCAGATGTGAAAGACTTGGTGGAGAGATGTCCTAACCTCGTAAATCTGGATTTAAGGTGCGTTCATACTGCATGTCCTGAGCTGGACTGAAATGTGGATCCACATGATTTCTTTGGCCATGACATTATTTGACATGGATACTGTACAAATACTGTTTCTTCATACCATAATCTCATGATGATATCTTGTCTGTGTGTTTGTGTTAGTGACAGTGTTCTGATGACGAGCTCCAGTTTCCCCATCCTTCAGCAGCTGCAGTCTCTTAGACTACCAGGTTCACCCTGCTGCCTTAGCGTAAGTCACAGACAAGCTCTCAAGTGATAATATGAATGCTTTAGTAGTCTTGTTGCTTTCCTCAGCTGCTAATTTCTCTCTTCTTTTGTTGCACTAACTAAGCCTGTTGTTTATTTCAGTGATTATGAGAAGTACCCAGAGCTGCAGACGTTGGAGGTATACGGACTGGTCCAGGACACCTACCTGCCAATCCTGAGTAAAGGTTTGCCCAGTCTCCAAATCAACACCCGGCCCTTCTCAGGCGTGGCCCGTCCCACCGAGGCCACCTGGAGGGACCGCACCATGTGGGGCATGACCTGTCGTTGGTGTTCAGACTAGAGGTCGACCGATTTATTATTTTTCAACGCCGATGCCGATTATTGGAGGACCAAAAAAGCCGATACCGATTAATCGGTCAAATTTAATTTTTTATTTTTAAATGTATTTGTAATAATGACAATTACAACAATACTGAATGAACACTTATTTTAACGTAATATAATACATCAATAAAATAAATGTAGCCTCAAGTAAATAATGAAACATGTTCAATTTGGTTTAAATAATGCAAAAACAAAGTGTTGGAGAAGAAAGTAAAAGTGCAATATGTGCTATGTAAGAAAGCTAACGTTTCAGTTCCTTGCTTAGAACATAAGAACATATGAAAGCTGGTGGTTCCTTTTAACATTAGTCTTCAATATTCCCAGGTAAGAAGTTTTAGGTTGTAGTTATTCTAGGAATTATAGGACTATTTCCCTCTCTACCATTTGTATTTCATTAACCTTTGACTATTGGATGTTCTTATAGGCACTTTAGTATTGCCAGTGTAACAGTATAGCTTCCGTCCCTCTCCTCGCTCCTCCCTGGGCTCGAACCAGCAACACAACGACAACAGCCACCATCGAAGCAGCGTTACCCAAGCAGAGCAAGGGGAACAACTACTAGCTAGCTAGCTAGCCATTTCACTTCGGTTACACCAGCCTCATCTCGGGAGTTGATAGGCTTAAAGTCATAAACAGCTCAATGCTTGACGCACAACGAAGAGCTGCTGGCAAAACGCACTAGTGCTGTTTGAATGAATGTTTACGCGCCTGCTTCTGCCTACCACCGCTCAGTCAGATACTTAGATACTTGTATGCTCAGTCAGATTATATGCAACGCAGGACACGCTAGATAATATCTAGTAATATCATCAACCATGTGTAGTTAACTAGTGATTATGATTGACTGTTTTTTTTAAAGATAAGTTTAATGCTAGCTAGCAACTTACCTTGGCTTACTGCATTCGCGTAACAGACAGTCTCCTTGTGGAGTGCAACGAGAGAGAGGCAGGTCGTTATTGCGTTGGACTAGTTAACTGTAAGGCTGCAAGATCGGCTCCCCCGAGCTGACAAGGTGAAAATCAGTCGTTCTGCCCCTGAACAAGGCAGTTAACCCACCGTTCCTAGGCCGTCATTGAAAATAAGAATGTGTTCTTAACTGACTTGCCTAGTTAAATAAAGGTATAAAAAAATCAGCAAATCGGAGCCCCAAAAAAACGATTTCCGATTGTTATTAAATCTTGAAATCGGCCCTAATTAATCGGCCATTCCGATTAATCGGTCAACCTCTAGTTCAGACCCTAGCCATAACACCTTCCTAACGTGGTCACTAACATGTCATAACTAATTTCTGTCTGATGTGGTCCTGATATAGGAGGAATATTAGCTATTTTTATTGTGTCCGTGTCAGACATTGTGTCTAGGAATATTCCATAGTGCCTTTTGCAATTTGTTGAACACTGACACCAATTGTTCTGATGAAGATGTCATGTTGTTCTTTTGTCAGCACTTATTTTTGTTTTATAATGATGGGCATTGGTTCTAAGTTATTATTGTCATAGGACATGTCCTTCGGATACACATTAGTGAACGTTTTTAAATGCTGGTAAATTGCATTTCTCCACAGTAACGCTACTTGAATACCATGCAACTGAATTCATAAGATTTTAAAGCGTTCCTGTTTTAGAAATATTTGAACCCTGATAATGTTGAAGACAGAGCTTGTAGCTTTCAGGGAAATTCTTTTTTATTTTTTACTTGAGATAATCATAAATTCTGATTTATAGGCTGCTGATAATGTCTCCATAATCTGGGCCAATTTATTGACTTCCGAACATTCCAAAGACTGTAAACTGTGCAAAACTTAACGTTATAGATTGATAATGTTTGTTCATTCTGTAATGTTTTACCAACGGGATAATGGAACATCAGTTCCAGTTACTGTCTATCAACTGTAAGCAGTGTTTGCCAGAAAAACGAGGAAGATTTTGGTCCGAGTTGGATTATTGCATCGGTGCACCACCATTGTAGCTGGTGAAATCTCTACCTCGTGATGCAATGGTTAGAATTCTCTTTTTAAAGTGTTTATAAAATACAAACCTGTATTTGAAGGCCCCATTTTAAATAATGATGACTTTTACTTGATCTGTTTATTTTAAAGGGAAAAAAAATCAATGAAGTTACAGTTTACATCGTCTACTTCCAAATCAAATGTTATTGGTCACATATTTAGCTGCTGTTACGGTGGGTGTAGTGAAAATGCTTATGTTCCTAGCACCAACAGTGCAGCAGTATCTAACAATACATACAAATCTAAAAGTAAAATAATAAAATAAGAAATGTATAAATATTAGATTGCCCAATGTCAGAGTGGCATTGACTAAAATACAGTAGAATAGAACACAGTATATACATATGAGATGAGTAAAGCAGTATGTGAACATTTAACCTGTTTGACAGAATAAAAGCTGAGGTGGTTATAATGTATACAAAAGTCTAAATCTTTTGGCATTTTTGTAGAAACACAAATGTAATCTTGTCTCTAAATTAGGTACTGAATTAGGTACATTACAGGCATATAATGTAGAAGAAAATGCTAGTCTCTGCCACAGGGGGGGCACTAGCTATGTATGGATCTGAGCCATGTTTGGTCTGGTTCCTGTTTGTGCTCACATTTGGTTGAGATGTTTAAGAAAATGTAGATGTTTCTTTTTAATTCATGCATTGACAAATAAGATGCACTGTCAATGTCTAAATAAATGTTTTATTTAAAGAGTTCTGTGATGTTTTGATTTCACACGATTTAATAATCAGACAAATGCCTCCTGTGTTGTATAGTGAACAAAAATATAAACGCAACCTTTTCAAAGATTTTACTGAGTTACAGATCATGTAAGGAAATCAGTCAATTGAAATAAATTCATTAGGCCCTAATCTATGGATTTTACATGCCTGGGTAGGGGCCCGGGAGGGCATAGGCCCACACACTTGGGTGCCAGGCCCAACCAATCAGAATTAGTTTTTCCCCCAAACAAGCTATAGAACTGACAGAAATACTCTTCAGCCTCCCTGCCCACCCTCTGACGATCCCGCAGGTGAAGAAGCTGGATGTGGAGGTCCTGGGCTGGTGTGGTTAAACATGGTCTGCGATTGTGAGGCCGGTTAGCTGTACTGCCAAATTGTCTAAAACTACATTGGAGGCAGCTTATGGTAGAGAAATGAACATTCAATTCTCTGGTGGACATTCCTGTAGTCAGCATGCCAATTGTACATTCCCTTAACTTCTGTGGCATTGTGTTGTGACAAAACTGCACATTTTAGAGTGCTCTTTTATTGTCCCCAGCACAAGGTGCAACTGTGTAATGTTTAATCAGCCTCTTGATAATCAGCCTCTTGATATTCCACATCTGTCAACTGCCTGGATTGTCTTGACAAAGGATAAAATGCTCACTAACTGGGATGTAATTTGTGCACAACATTTGAGAGAAATAAGCTTTTTGTACATATAGAACATTTCTGAATCTTTTATTTAAGCTCATGAAACATGGGAGCAGCACTTCACTTGTCACGTAAATGTTTTTGTTCAGTGTAGTTTCATGACCTGGCACCATAAGGTGCATAGACAGTCATTTCAGATGTAAAGCCACAGAAAGTAGCCCACATACAGTTCACAACACAATAAGGATTTAGACATCGCTCCCTTCTGCATATTAATCTTACACAATGTATGATTCATAACTAAAACCATCCCTCTTAACTCCCGAAAATTTTCCAAATGACCCCTTGATGAACACTGGAAGCAAATATGAGTATTTTGCAGTTTCAGGCCAAGGCACTGTTTTGTCAAAGTTGAGGTGAAGACCCTCGAGGCCCTGACCTGTTGAGCAATACAATGCTTTCGGGTTTTGATCTTAGTGCATTTGATTTTTAATGTTCTACCCCAACACAATCAGTGTTTGAAGCCAAGCAGCCCAAAAGACCTAGAAAAATATATAAAATCAGCCAAATGGAATAGATTTTTTTTTTAAAATCAGAATTTGTCCACCAACACAGCAACATTTTTTCCAATAGTAATTGGCAGTCTGAAAAACACCCAAAATATAAATGTATATATAAAATAAACTAATGATGGCAGCACATCCAGTTATTATAACACAACATTCCGTAAGAAATGGTGTGTCACGTGGGCTCACTGTCTCAGTTTTGAATTATATAGCAATGGGTGGAGAGGATTGATTTGGGTAGTGTTTGGCAACGATAAATGCCGAAGGCAAAGTCAGAAAATCACAGCTGCCTATATGGTCTCTTATGCAAACTCAAAACTTGTGAAACTAACAATCCATAATGGAGCAAGACGAATAACGCCAGGCTGCTGTAAGTAATTGTATTGTGAAAAAAGTTGCAAATACTGCATAATTACACTCATTTCCGATGGCCCGATAAGCTTGTAAAGATATTGGATAAAACAAATTGAGACAAAAAGCGAAATAAACCCCAAATGTAACTAATACAGCCAACACCAATGCAAAAGTAAAGAACACATTTATGAATATAACCTAAATATCATTCTGCCAAACTCCCAAAAGCTACAAGGGGAGGATGTGATAGTCTCATCAAGTTCACAGGTCCTAATAATGCATGAGACTAGCTTGTCCTCCCTGCTTCCTTCATAGATCACTGCTGTTGAGAGTCCACTGTGAGCTCAGTAAGGATGATTTGGCCGGTCAGTTTTCAAGGAGAACAGTCCGGAGCTGGTCCTCCTCGTTCATGGTGATTGTTGCTATGGCACCGTCGTTGAACTCAAAAGAAGTCCCGCCGTCCACCACCATGCACGCGTCCCAGCACCGCGAGCGCACACACACCCTGAAGAGCAAAACCCAAAACATAAAAAAAATAAAAATAAAAAAAATAAAATGGGAGATTGTACCCCACTGCAAGACAAGAAGAATGGGGATTCCACATATCCTTGCCCGTGAAGCCCTTTTTGTGCAAAGTAAGATGACGGCACGTGTTTTCTTGCAGGTAACCATGGTTGACAGAGGAAGAACAATGATAACATGCACCACCCTCCTTTTGAAGCTTTCAGTCTGTTATTCAAGCTCAATCAGCATGACAGAGTGATCTCCAGCCTTGTCCTCGTCAACACTCACACCTTTGTTAACGAGAGAATCACTGATATGATGTCAGCTGGTCCTTTTGTGCCAGGGCTGAAATGCAGTGTAAATGTTTTTGGGGGAATTCAGTTCAAAGAGGGACTAGTCTGATCACTCTTCATAACATTCTGGAGTATATGTAAATTGCCATCATACAAACTGAGGCAGCAGACTTTGTGAAAATTAATTTGTGTAATTCTCAAAACTTTTGGCCACGACTGTATATTTGGCCTTGTGTTTTAGGTTATTGTCCTGCTAAAAAGGCAAATTTGTCTCCCAGTCTGTATTTTGGACAAAGTTGCCACATTATTTTGAAGTTTTACTTAAGTGCCTTATTGCAAACAGGATGCATGTTTTGGAATATTTGTATTCTGTAGAGGCTTCCTTCTTTTCACTCTGTCATTTAGGTTAGTATTGTGGAGTAATAACGTTGTTATCCATCCTCAGTTTTGTCCTACCACAGCCATTAAACTCTAAATGTTTTAAAGTCACCATTGGTCGCATGTTGAAATCACCGAGCGGTTTCCTTCCTCTCCGACAACTGAGTTAGGAAAAACGTGTGTCTTTGTTGTGACTGGGTATATTGATACTGCATCTAAAGTGTAATTAATAACTTAAAGATAAATGGCATGTGTGGGGTACAGAGATGAGGTGGTCATTCTAAACACTATTACTGCACACAGAGTCCATGCAACTTATTATGTGACTTGTTAAGAAACTTATTTAGGCTTGCCATAACAAAAAAGGTGTTGAATACTTACCGACTCAAAAACAGTTAAACTTTTCATTTTTAATTCATTATTAAAAAGTAAAAACAGTGTAGGCCAGTGACGCAAAATCTCTATTTTAAATTCAGGCTGTAACAACAAAATGTGGAAAAGGGGTGTGAATACTAAGGCACTATAGATAGAACGGACCTGTTGGCAAAGCCTCTTTGGCGACTGCTGGAGAATACTCTGTTGACGATTGGCTCTCTGATGCTGAAGATCATTCTGCCTTCCTCCGGACCAAACACCAGAGACTTGTTGTATTCATCAGTCACTGACAAAAGAAAGACATTGTGCAATTCATGTATACACATTTTCCTTGAGCATTCATCCATACACACATTCAGCTGTACATCTTTTGGAACTCACCCTTTTCAATCAATTCCTGACTCAGTGGAATATCAAGACCCATTTGTGCCTTTCCTGGGAAGACAGAGGACTCAATCACTGTCATGACATTATCAGTGTAGTAAACAGGTTCTCCCCAAATCATTGATTGTCTCAAATTTCCAGCTGTAATTCCATTTACACACAAATTTACAAAAACACAAATCCACATGATTATTGGGGTTCATAAAGAAAGGTTGGTGTCCACACACCTATTCTTAAGACCTCTCCCACAGCCTGTTCAACCAGTTTGTTAATATTGTAAGACCTGTGAAAACACACCAGAACGAGTCTCATGAAACAAACATTCTACTAAAAGCTGTGCTGTCAGTTAAATCATCATTTTTCCTGAATGAGATTTTTTTTGAACTACCATACACAAGAAGTAGCATTCAGAGTGGACTTCCAGGACCACTAATTGGCAAACACCAACATAGGTAAAAAGAAAAAGTGTTGGAGCTTAGTGTACCAGGCTTTAGATCCAGTCCCAGTGCAGATGCTAAGGCCAGAGCTCTTCTGCTTCTCCCACGGTCCATCGTCCACAGAGATCTCATAGTAGGAAGCCCTATGGAGCGAGAGGGTGAGATGAGGTTTGAAGGATTTATACTTCACCCTGTGAGTGACGGATAGAGATCCACCAATGAGTGCATGGAGAAATGGGTGGGGGTGGTAGTATTTTTATTTTATATTTAACTAGGCAAGTCAGTTAAGAACAAATTCTTATTTACAATGGCTGCCTTCCAAGTAGTGCAGAGGAGGGTTAATGAAGGGGGAAACATGCAGAGATAAGCAGCAAAGCAGCAAAAACAGGCATTCATGTTTTGGGGGGGGGGGGGGGGGGGGGGGGGGTCAAGATGCCATGGTTTGGTTTGATGACAAGGGTACCTGGAGGAGAGAGATTCCCCAATGAAGATCTCATTCAGTCCTCTGACAGGGAGTAGGTAGGGCCTGGATAAGCTGCAAGCCTTGCCTGTATCAAAAAAACAGCTGAATGAAGAGGAACGAACTGGTAGAAAATAGCTTTTTGGCAAATCAGATGAAAATAAGTGTGTGAATTAATACCAGAACAAAAACGACAGACCAGAAGACATGTTAATCATTCAAGACAGTGCCCCCTCCATTCAATAAGTCTTTGATTATTCCCCAAGGGCCCAGACAGACAGACAAAGAGACTGAGCCAGGTACACATAGGAGGCCGAGGGGCCGTACTGCTCTGGGCCTCCATGAGGGTGATGCGGTGGGCCTGGTTGTGTTGCTCCAGACTGAGCTGCTGTTCATGTAGGTTCACTGGGGTGGGATTGATCCCTGTGCCCTCCAGGTGTAGACGGATCCTCTGCCGCCACTGCCACCTGCAGGACGTATAAGGAGAGGGGTTGAGAGGGAATGGGAAGGAAATTAATAAGTGGAGTTAATAAGTAGTAGTGTGTTGTAGGCAGGGAGAGGGACATATGGAGAAAGAAAAGGGGGGGTCTTAAAGTTCAGCAACAGTAACACCAGAGGGCAGTGTAGTAAGACCAGGAATGCTGAAAAGAACTGGGGAAGTGTGGCAAAAAGATCAGAGTATTCTTCACGAGTAAACATAGCTTTCCTAACAGCAGCGTTCTAGCCAGTGAGGTGAAAGGGAAACACCCACCTGAACTGACCACGGCGGAGTTTTTGTAGTGCCTCAGGGAAGGCATGTGTGTAACGCACAGGCAGGCACAGGTGTCCCTCTGACCTTCATGTAAAGCAAAAATGACTGCTTTAATAGGAGCACTTTTCCCCCTCAAACTAGATAAAGCAACCCCCCCCCTCCTCTCATTCCATTTAACAAAATGTTGAAATTCACCACAGGGAATTCCCCAAACCACCACTTTATTTTCAATAACTCCTTTTGTTGTGAGTTGTTACCTTTCCGGGTCAGTGTTAACCCCAAGAACGGGTTGGTCTTTATTGAAAACCTTACTGGCGACAAGTAGCATAGTTCCATCCCCTAACAAAAGGAACAGGAGGGGGTCAGATTATGATAGCAAGGTTTCTGGGTGAAATAGGCCTATTCATGGGTTGAGCTGACCCTTTGTATTCTCTGAGCACGGACTTACAAAACAATCCCAATTCAATTGTACCACTGTGGGAAAGTGACCATGCGAAATTATCAGCTACTTTTCTCAAACTCTTAAAAAGGGAGAAAACGTACCCCCTGCAGAGATAATAGCATCTGCCCATCGCACTGTTTCTTCATCATATTGCCCTCTCTTCACCACACGCACCTCCATCCCCTCTTTCCTAGAGGGAACAGAAAATACACAAAGGTTATGGTTGCGGTCACTTTACAACTTCATGACTGCTTGTATACAGTAAATCACAACAATATCCTTGAATAGAATCTCATCATCTTACTGTAGACTCTCCACAATGTGTTCCACATTGCGGGTATGGATGTTGTGTCTCTCCAGCAGCCCAAGGTAACTGGAGCCCTTCAATGCAAGCTGTAACAAACACAAAAACTCAGATTATCACCATTTTAAACCACAGCAAAGACATTTCAATCAGGCTCTGGTGAGGATTATTATGCAACTCACAACATTGAGAACGGAATCGGACATCCTGCAATATAAATATCTGTCCATCACCAGCAAAGATCTATGGGATCATCAAGTCTCTGTCTGAACTGAAAGGAAAACTAGCATGTGCCGATGCCTAGTCGTTCAGGGGGTGTTTTACTGTCAAGGATGAACACATTTTAAAAATAAGTGAGTCTGAGAGCAAGTACTAGTGGTGGAAAAATTACCCAATTGTCAAAATTGAGGAAAAGTAAAGATACCTTAACAGAAAATTACTCCAGTAAACATCACCCAGAAAAATAATACTTGAGTAAGAGTCTAAAAGTAATTTGTTTTAAATATACTTAAGTATCAATAGTAAATTTATTGCGAAAATATACTTAAGTGTCAAAAGTATAAATAATACAACATTCCTTATATTAAGTAAACAATGTATGGCTAGCCAGGGGCATATGTGTTTAGTGAATCTGCCACTTCAGAAGCAGTAGGGATGTTCTGTTGATAAGTGTGTGAATCGGACCATTATCCAGTCCTACTAAGCATTCAAAATGTAAAGGGTGTCAGGGAAAATGTATGGGGTAAAACGTAGATCATTTCCTTTAGGAATGTAGCTAAGTAAAAGTTGTCAAAAATATAAATAGTAAAGTACAAATACCCACCATAACAACTCAAGTAGTACTTTCACGAATTTTTACACCACTGGCAAGTACCATACTTTTTCCCCCATTCCCTTACCAGCTGTTTTAAGTCCTCTTCTGAGAGCTCTGAAAAGCGATATCTTTGCTGCTCGAATTCATATCTTGTCATCTTTGTCACCACAGCAACTTTCGCAGGGTTGAAACCACTTTCAGCCTGTGATGCAATATTTCGTATCCCCATCTGGATGTGAAGGAGGCAACCTGAGCTCCTATTTAAAATAGTGACAGCTCGATTCCCAAGGCACAAAAAGTTTATAAAGGCTCGGTAAGTCATTATTGTAAATGGTATTTAAAAAATATTTTAAAAGACAATCAAACGTTATTCGTTGTTGGTCCCCTTTAATGTGGTCGTTGGTCAATTCGTTGGGAACCCAATGTCGGTAATGTAAGCTTGAGCTTCCTCCCAGCTGTTTGACTTGGGTCCATTCATTCATACACACTAAACTCGTTGAATCCAGATGCTGCGAGACCACTCTCACCTAGCGTAGTTCTGAATTGACAAAGCACGCCCTACCAAGCTTAGCAAGTCAGCTACTGTAGAAGCTTAAAAACAAATCATCTTATCTATAGCCAGCGCTCCGTTTAACTTTCATAAGCAAGGCAGCTAGCGACTTTTGTTTTGGCTAACTACAGTAACCTTTGCCAGATAACTAACTATGTAATGGGGGCAAAGAAGGTCACGCGCACTCTGATCCGGCTAGATAGAGCGGTCTAGCTGACGATAGCTAGCCTCCAATCGGTCAAATCTCAAAGTAAACCAGTCCCTAGCAAGCACACCACACAGGTCAGTTCAAAACACAACGTTACACATTCTAGCTAAACTGCCTCAAACTAAGTTCCTTGCTAACGACCCTCTCTACGTGTACCTTTCACTTTTTTTTGTATCCTGCAAACATCAGTTTGATCATACTTATTTACTCTAAGCAGCTCCAAGAAACTAAACACATGCATGTAGCTATTTGAGACTCAGATGACTTCTAGAACAACAGTACCCAGTTCCTACGACACCATCTTTGATGCACGTAACGCACGCACGTTTGCTGAACGCGCTCGCAGGCTTATTTTATTACGTACATCAACGTGCTTTTCATGGGTGGAGCCGGAGCATTGTTCTCTAATTTGAGTGGTATTTCTTATTATACCTCATTGCCAGTGCTATCTGTCCTATTTTGTTCAACATTATGATTAACGATGTGTTTTCGAATGTAGGTAGGGGTATTGGAGCTTCGCTATATGCTGATGGTGGCGCTATTAAGAGGGTGGAATGAAACTCGTGATCAAATCTATTCAACAAGCTATAGTGGATGTTGAAATATGGTCGATTGACTAGGGAGGTTAAATTGTCAGTGGCGAAGTCTTGTATGTTCTTCTCGAAGAACGAAGTCGCCGATAATATACAGTTGTTTCTGTATGGGGAGGGTTTCTAAGCACCAACATTTGGGTCTATGGTTCAATGAGCAATATACAATTGCAAGAAAAACTGTCTGAACCCTTTGGAAATACCTGGATTTCTACATAAATTGGTAATCAAATCTGATCTTCATGTAAATCACAACAATAGACAAACAGTGTGCTTAAACTAATAAACACACATTTTTGAATTGTTTTCTTGTCTATAATGAATGCATCATGTAAAAATTCATAGTGTAGGTTGGAAAAAGTATGTGAAATCCTAGGCTAATGACTTCTCCAAAACCTAATTGGAGTCAGGAGTCAACTAACCGGGAGTCCAATCAATGAGATGAGATTGGAGATGTTGGTTAGAGCTGCTTTGCACTATAAAAACACTCACAAAATTTGAGTTTGCTATTCACAAAACGCATTGCCTGATGTGAACCATGCCTCGAACAAAAGAGTTCTCAGAAGACCTAAGATTAAGAACTGTTGACTTGCAATAAAGCTGGAAAGGGTTACAAAAGTATCTCCAAAAGCCTTGATGTTCATCAGTCCACAGTAAGACAAATTGTCTATAAATGGAGAAATGCTCAATGAGTTTAAGAAGAACCCTGTAGTGTCATCTAAAGGCTTACAGAAATCTCTGGAACATGCTAACATCTGTTGACAAGTCTATGATACCTAAAACACTAAACAAGAATGGTGTTCATGGGAAGACACCACAGAAGATGCCACTGCTGTCCAAAAAAAACATTGCTGCACATCTGAAGTTTTCAAAAGTGCACCTGGATGTTGTACAGTGCTACTGGCAAAATATTATGTGGACAGATTAAACTACAGTTGAGTTGTTTGGAAGGAACACACAACACTATGCGTGGAGAAAAAAGTCACAGCACACCAACATCAAAACCTCATCCCAACTGGAAACTATGGTGGAGGGAGCATCATGATTTGGGGCTGCCTCGGGGCTTGGACAGCTTGCTATCATCAATGAAAAAATGAATTCCCAAGTTTAATCAAGACATTTTTCGGGAGAATGTCAGGCTATCTGTCCGCCAATTGAAGCTCAGCAGAAATTGGGTGATGCAACAGGACAATGAACCAAAACAAAGAAGTAAATGAACAACCGAATGGCTTCAACAGAAGAAAATACACCTTCTGTAGTGGCCCAGTCAGATTCCTGAATTCAACCTGATTGAGATGCTGTGGCATGACCTCGAGAGCAGTTCACACCAGACATCCCAAGAATATTTCTGAACTGAAACAGTTTTGCAAAGAGTAATGGTCCAAAATTACTCCTGACCGTTGTGCAAGTCAGGTTCGCAACTACAGAAAACATTTGGTTAAGGTTATTTCTGCCAAAAGAGGGGCAACCAGTTATTAAATCCAAGGGTTCACATACTTTTCCCACCCTGCACTATGAATGTTTACACGATGTGTTCAATAAAGACATGAAAACATATTGTTTGTGTGTTATTGGTTTACGCAGACTGTCAATCGTTGTGACCTAGATGAAAGTCAGATCAAATTTTATGAACAATTTTATGCAGAAATCCAGAGGGTTTCATTTCCAAAGGGTCCTTTCGCTGCCATTGTACATCGAAAGGTCATATCATAAATGTTGAAAGTGAAAGTGTAAAACAGTGGTGAATCTGTCCCTTGACACAATCCTGTCTCGGCGCTCTACGGACAATTCCTTCAACCTCATGGGCTGTTTTTTTTCTCTGACAGGCACTGTCAGCTGTGGGACCTTATATAGACAGGTGTGTGCCTTTCCAAATCCTGTCCAATCAATTGAATTTACCACAGGTGGACTCCAATCAAGTTGTAGAAACATCTCAAGGATGATCAATAGAAACAGGATGCACCAAGGACCCAGATATTGGGCGCACAGGAGCAGGCGTTTACGTTCCTGAATTTGATGTGCAGATATTTTGAAGACTAACAGATGAACTGTCAATATACTCAGTTGAACTGTTGGGGATAATAGTTGCCCTCCAGTGGGTGGAGGATGTACAACCTGTTAGAATTATAGTAGGCTCAGATTCTCTGTCTGTATTGAATAGTTTATCATCTGGTAAATCTAATAGGAGTGACTTACTATTGAAGGTATTCATGTTATTTTGGATAATTGAGAGACTGGTTGTAGTAGTGAGATTCTGCTGGGTCCCAGCACATTCGGGTGGGGAAGGGAATTAAATTGTAGACCAGTTAGCCAAAAGCGCTTTGAAACGAGATATAATTGATATTAATGTTCCACTGGGTAGAGGTGAGGCCAGATTTAAGATCAGAGCCATTTTGATAGATGTGTGGCAGAAGAGATGTAACTCTGAGCCCAAGGGCCAGAATTTATATGCCCTCCAAAGAAAATCAGATTAGGAAGGAAGAGGTGGTGTTTGCTCGATTGCACTTAGGACATTGTAGATTGAACTCGTCATTACATCTGGTTGGCAAGCCACGTGAAAGGTTTCTGTCTGGATTGTATGGTCGATGAAATGGTGGAGCATGTGTTAATATAGTGTTTTAGGTATGTTGAAGAGAGGGAAAGATTGAAGTGTAGGGTCATGAAGGTTAGACAGGGTTGGGGGCATTTGGAAAGGATTTTGGGGATGGAGGAGGGTCTATTAGAAGTTAGTAGGGCTCTTTATTTTCTCAGAGGTACTGAGGTAGGTAGGAGGATTTGGAAATGTTGTAAACCATGATTGACCACACACTCCAGCATAGTAGGTGGCGGCATGCACCTCTAACGTTTGTTTGCGGGCCACCATTGTATCATAAAGAAGATTTATACCTTGTTTGCCAGGGTCAGAGAAGTGCATGTGTCGTATGCTGAGGCAGTGAAGAAAGTAGAATGGATCAAGGGTGAATTATTCTGAGAGGATCCCAGTGAATAGTAGAGTTGAATAGTAGAGTTGAGTGATGTTTCAGTAAGGTTAGCTTAGCGTTCATAGCAATGGTCACAAAGTGTAATTAATTCACACTCCAGCGCAGTAAACTGACACAGCCCACACAGTAGGTGGCGTCATGCACCTCGAACATATGTTTACAGACCGCTATAATACCAGCGAATAAGATTATCCCTTAGTTGTTTTGAGGAGGCGTCTACTGTGTCCGAAAGCGACTTCACCATTCATTTTCTGTATTCAGGGTTCACTCAAACGTCGCTTTAAGCTTTGTTTGACTATTGACAGTTACAGCTGATTTCCAGATTGTATATCAATTCGCTCTCCCTAAATATGTCATCTGATTCATTAGTTTCAGTCTCTGGATTGTTTAATTAAACTTTTCCCCGCCAGCTCCTGATATCAGGGCATAAAAACTCCAATCTGTCTCCTGAATTAGCCTAGTGCGAACTAGGCCTGAGCTCAAGTCCAGAATATAAATATACAGTATATATAAATAAAATGGTGTGTATGGACAATATATGAATATAAATGGTTAGTACAGCAGTACTTATAGGATGAGCCATGACTAGAATACAGTTTATACATATAAAGTGGGTAAAATTATCTGATCAGTATGTAAACATTATTAAAGTGACCAGTGTTCAATGACGATAGGGCAGCAAATACAATTTTATTCATCACATGCTTCGTAAACAGCAGGTGTAGACTAACAGTGAAATGTTTACCTATGGGCTGTTCCCAACAATGCTGAGAGAAAATAGAGAAATAATTTTAAAAAGTAATAACACGTACACAATGATAGAAAAAAATATATACCTTTATTTAACTAGGCAAGTCAGTTAAGAACAAATTCTTACTTATGACGGCCTACCGGGGAACAGTGGGTTAATTACGTTGTTCAGGGGCAGAACAACAGATTTTTACCTGGTCAGCTCCGGGATTCGATCTTGCAACCTTTCGGTTACTAGTCCAACGCTTTTACCATTAGGCTACCTGCCTCGCCGATAACTTGGCTATATACAAGGGGTACCAGTACCGATTCAAAAACTACAGAATAAAGTGACTAAGCATAATTAACAGTAGCAGCAGCGTATGTAATGAGTCAAAAAAAGTTAGTGCAATGAGGGTCAATGCAGATAGTTAATTAGTTAACCAAATAGCTACCCTGACAAACTATTTAGCAGTCTTATGGCTTGGGGTTAGAAGCTGTTCAGGGTCCTGTTAGTTCCAGACTTGGGGCATCGGTATCGCTTGCCATGCGGTAGCAGAGAGAACAGTCTATGACTTGGGTGGCTAGAGTCTTTGACAATTTTTAGGGTCTTCCTCTGACACGGCCTGACTCTAAGGTTCAGGGCAGGGTACTGGGCGGAGGCCAGCTAGTGGTGACTGTTTAACAGGCTGATGGCCTGGAGATAGAAGCTGTTAAATCAGTCACTCGGTCCGAGCTTTGATGCACTTATACTGGCTCTGCCTTTTAGATGGTAGCGGGGATAACAGGCCCTGGCTCGGGTGGCTGAGGGCCTTGATGATCTTCTTGGCCTTTCTGTGACACCGGGTGCTGTAGCTGTCCTGAAGGGCAGGCCCCTGGTGATGCGTTGGGAAGACCACAGCACCCTCTGGAGAGCCCTGCGGCTGCGGACAGTGCAATTGTCGTACCAGGAGGTGATACAGCCTGCCAGCATGCTGTCAATGGTGCATCTGTAGAAGTTTGTGAGGGTCCAGAGGTTGAAGAGGTGCTGTTGTGCCTCCTTCACCACACGGTCTGTGTGAAGGGACCATTTCAGGTCGTCAGGGACGTGCAAGCCGAGGAACTTGACGCTTTTGACCCTCTCCTCTGCAACCCCGTCGATTTGGATGGGGCTGTGCTTTCTCGGTCTCCTGTAGTCCACGATCAGCTCCTTCGTTTTGTTGACATTGTGGGAGAGGTTATTTTCCTGGCACCACACTCACCTCCTCCCTGTAGGCTTTCTTGTTGTTGTTGGTAACTGTAGTCTCCAAAAAACTTGATGATCGAGTCGGAGACGTGCGTGGACACGCAGTCATGGGTGAATAGGGAGTGAAGGTGGGGGCTGAGCACATGTTAGCCTAGGCAGCCGATAGTGGGTTCTGGAGCTGCACTATTGTCTGGGATTTTATGTGCATTCCCGGTAATACACTCGTGTTCCATGTGGACCGGCTCGTACATAAAGCATCCTCCATTCAGGCTGCAAGGGCATCATTGTCCTCCGTAACTAGCTTTAATGGCTAGCCGCTGAAAAAAAAGGGGGAAATGTGTACTGTCTTAATAAAACATCCACCATCACCATTTTCAGTAGTGATGGGAAACAGACTTTCTGAAGGCTTCAGAGCTTTAACCAAATTGTGCCAAAAAACGGTTAATTACTCAGTTTCATTATCGGTGACATCTGCTGGTCAGCAATAAATAGCAGCATGTGAAATATCAGACATTTTTTCTCCATTGTTTTCATCAAAACTCTGTGGTTCAGCTTACATTATGCTTCCCTTTTTTGCCACGTTCACTATTTTTCCAAAACGGAATCTATGGCATTATTTATTTGGGATGCTTAAGGCAGAAGCTTACACTATACTAAAACAATTATTTGAACAAAAGTGTAGAAAGTGTGGTTTCACATAAAACAATTTTGAAAATAGTGTGCCTTCAACCTCATACCCTCATGTCCAATAGTGCGCAACTGCAGGCCGCAATTCCTGCATGTGGAATACCTGCATCTGCTGGAATGCCCCCCACCCTGCGCAACCCATTGGTTCCTGCATGAACTGTCCCTCTCAAGCACGACATCTTCATATTTGTGTTACACTTTTTAATGTGGGTCAAAAGGGAAATAAAAGTATTATCTGAGTTTGGACAGTGTCCTTCCCTCCCGCCTGCCGAACACCTGCGCTCATCGTTAACAGAACTGCGGGAGAACAGCTAGCTACTGTTGTCACACGTCTCCTCTTCTTTTGTGGGGTTTATCAGTGGTTGGCATCCAACATGATAAATTACTGCCACCTACTGTAGTGGAGCGTCCCTGCATACTGCCAATGTACTGGAGTCAGCCTAAAGATGGACCAATAGAAGTATAAAGAGGGGTTCCTGCAGATGCAGGAATTCCTACATGAAGGAACGCCCCGAATTGCAGGCTGCAGTCGCATCCTTCTCCTCATGTCCCTGAATTTTCCCTAATCTACCGGTCAGGTGAAACTATATGTACAAAATATTTACTGGACACCGTACTTACTGATACAGTTGAGGTTGGTGTTTGAAAGCAGTTTGCAACACACGGTTTGAAAAAGCAAATGTAACGTCACTCATTTTTAGACACCTTAGGATGGTACACATGCATTCAGCCAAGGGTGTGCAACATTCTAAATTGTCAGAAAATCCCAAAATGGTGGTAAGCCTATACTTTATCACTCAGGATGTAACTTTCCAATGCTTCTATTTTTGCCATGTAATGTTGTTATTAAAACAAAATTAGACAACCTCATAGTTGACCTATTTACCTAGTCGGCTTGTTGTATGCTCTATGCGAGATAAATATTACTCTCGAGGCACATTTATGTTGCGAGAGCCATAGGAGGGGAACTTGTCAATGCACAACAATTCTTGATGCAATTGTGGGAAAACACTTTTGAAAGCAGTTTTGTACACTGCTCAAAAAAATAAAGGGAACACTAAAATAACACATCCTAGATCTGAATGAATGAAATATTCTAATGAAATACTTTTTTCTTTACATAGTTGAATGTGCTGACAACAAAATCACACAAATATTATCAATGGAAATCAAATTTATCAACCCATGGAGGTCTGGATTTGGAGTCACACTCAAAATTAAAGTGTAAAACCACACTACAGGCTGATCCAACTTTGATGTAATGTCCTTAAAACATGTCAAAATGAGGCTCAGTAGTGTGTGTGGCATCCACGTGCCTGTATGACCTCCCTACAATGCCTGGGCATGCTCCTGATGAGGTGCCGGATGGTCTCCTGAGAGATCTCCTGCCAGACCTGGACTAAAGCATCCGCCAACTTCTGGACAGTCTGTGGTGCAACGTGGCGTTGGTGGATGGAGCGAGACATGATGTCCCAGATGTGCTCAATTGGATTCAGGTCTGGGGAACGGGCGGGCCAGTCCATAGCCTCAATGCCTTCCTCTTGCAGGAACTGCTGACACACTCCAGCCACATGAGGTCTGGCATTGTCTTGCATTAGGAGGAACCTAGGGCCAACCGCACCAGCATATGGTCTCACAAGGGGTCTGAGGATCTCATCTCGGTACTTAATGGCAGTCAGGCTACCTCTGGTGAGCACATGGAGGGCTGTGCGGCCCCCCAAAGAAATGCCACCCCACATCATGACTGACCCACCGCCAAACCGGTCATGCTGGAGGATGTTGCAGGCAGCAGAACGTTCTCCACGGCATCTCCAGTCTGTCACGTGCTCAGTGTGAACCTGCTTTCATCTGTGAAGAGCACAGGGCGCCAGTGGCGAATTTGCCAATCTTGGTGTTCTCTGGCAAATGCCAAACGTCCTGCACGGTGTTGGGCTGTTAAGCCCAACCCCCACCTGTGGACGTCGGGCCCTCATACCACCCTCATGGAGTCTGTTTCTGACTGTTTGAGCAGACACATGCACATTTGTGGCCTGCTGGAGGTCATTTTGCAGGGCTCTGGCAGTGCTCCTCCTGCTCCTCCTTGCACAAAGGCGGAGGTAGCGGTCCTGCTGCTGGGTTGTTGCCCTCCTATGGTCTCCCCCACGTCTCCTGATGTACTGGCATGTCTCCTGGTAGCGCCTCCATGCTCTGGACACTACGCTGACAGACACAGCAAACCTTCTTGCCACAGCTCGCATTTATGTGTCATCCTGGATGAGCTGCACTACCTGAGCCACTTGTGTGGGTTGTAGACTCCGTCTCATGCTACCTCTAGAGTGAAAGCACCGCCAGCATTCAAAAGTGACCAAAATATCAGCCAGGAAGCATAGGAACTGAGAAGTTGTCTTTGGTCACCACCTGCAGAACCACTCCTTTATTGGGGGTGTCTTGCTAATTGCCTATAATTTCCACCTGTTGTCTATTCCATTTGCACAACAGCATGGGAAATTTGTCAATCAGTGTTGCTTCCTAAGTGGACAGTTTGATTTCACAGAAGTGTGATTGACTTGGAGTTACATTGTTGTTTAAGTGTTCCCTTTATTTTTTTGAGCAGTGTATTTTGAAAGCAAATATTTTTTTTAACCTGTGCTACAAATGGCTATATTGGTCCGCTAATACAGGATTAGTAAAGGCCCAGTTCACTTTTGAGAAGATTTCTATTTATTTATTTTATTCAGATTTTTCAGAGGGTGTTGCAGCACCCCTACTTCCAGCGACTATGAGCCTCTGTACATTTTATACCCACTATGCTTCATCAGTTGGGCAACAGGTGATCACACTAATAGCACATTTGATAATATAGAGGGAGGGATTTTCCATTGTCGTGAAGAATCAAGCCTCATGGAAGCAAGCGCACCCATAACTACAAGGATCAGCCGCTCATAGCATGAAACCAAACTACAAAACATCACCCCTGATTTCAGGACCTCAAACATTTATACTGTACATTTGCGTATATAGTTGTCCCAAAAATCATCAATTCCACCCTTCAGACAGCCACAGATCAATCCATCTTTCCCAAGGGGTCTCACTAGGGACTTGAACCTCCCCTTCTGCAACATTTCTGCCGAAATTGCCCCATAAATACACATTTAACCCAAGGGCACGACAATATTACCTATTGACTGACTGTGGTCCTTCAAATCAGTTTGCAGGTCCAACCGCACCCTGATATTATGGCATAACAACCATTCCTGGACCTGACTCCAAAAACAAGCCACTGGTGGACAGCACCAAAATAGATGCTCTATTGATTCTGTTGCAGAGTCTGTACCGGGCTGACTGTTGAAAAATACCTCCCATATACTGAGCATTATTTTTGAAGCGACCGTTGTATGTAATAGGATCAGTGGGTCCCCTGCGGGACGGTTGAGCTAACATATGCTAATCACATTAGCCTGAGGTTGTAAGTAACAAGAACATTTCCCAATAAATTATTGTTAATCTAACTGCACTGTCCAATTTACAGTAGCTATTACAGTGAAAGAATACCATGCTATTGTTTGAGGAGAGTGCACAGTTTAACATGAAGTTATTAAACAAATTAGGCACATTTGGGCAGTCTTGATACAACATTTTGAACAGAAGTGCAATGCTTCATTGGATCCGTGTAAACTGTGCACACACAATTATGCCATCTAGTGGCCAGAATCTAAATTGCACCTGGGCTGGAATACATTATGGCCTTTCTCTTGCATTTCAAAAAATTTGCAAAAAACTCTTGTTTTTTTCCTTTGTATTATCTTTTACCAGATCTAATGTGTTATATTCTCCTACAAATGTAAAAAAAAAAAAAAAAGCCGTAGGAGGTTTTAAATTGAAAATAAAAAGAATTGATGCATCAATTGTTGTTTTGTATATCAGTTCATAAGCCTGATGCCATGGTATTGGGACACTGAAAATCTATTCAATTTCCTTGAATTGTATGTAGCATAGTGAAACTGATTTATATTACTCATTTTATGGCATTTAATTTATTTTTTGTTTGTTTTTTTGTTATACACACTAATTCATACCTCACCAGTACTTAAATGTATTAGTGTTCGTGAAGGAAAAACAGCAGTAGAGAGGCTATTCATTTGGCACACATTGTACAAAGTGGCCTACCTTTGTCATCTTTCCTTCACTGAAAACACTGCATAGATGAAAGCAGGTCTACTAGGCTCTAGGACTCTTAGTAAAATCAGCTCAGCACCACCCACAACAACCATTAAAAATTATGATTACTGATTTTCTGATACAACTTTTGAGTTTATCATTCACAATCAACTGTTCACATAACATGGTGATATTACCAGAAGCAGATAAATATAACATACAGTGCATTTGGAAAGTATTCAAACCCCTTCACTCTTTCCACATTTTGTTGAGTTACAGCCTTGTTCTAAAATTTATTAAATAAAACGTTTTCCTCAAATCTACACACAAAACCCATAATGCCAAAGCGAAAACATTTTTTTTAGAAATGTTTGGACTTGTTTATTTTTTTAAGTATTCAGACCCTTTGCTTTGAGACTCAAAATTGAGCTCAGGTGCATCCTGTTTCCATTGATCATCCTTGAGATGTTTCTACAACTTGATTAGAGTCCACCTGTGGTAAAATCAATTGGACATGATTTGGAAAGGCACACACCTGTCTGCATAATGTCCCACAGTTTACAGTGTATGTCAGAGCAAAAACCAAGCCATGAGGGCAAAATAATTGTCCGTAAAGGTACGGCAACTGCACCACCCTTAACCGCAAGGCTCTCCAGAGGGTGGTGCGGTCTGCACAACGCATCACCGGGGGCAAACTACCTGCCCTCCAAGATACCTACAGCACCTGATGTCACAGGAAGGCCAAAAAGATCATCAAGGACAAAAACCACCCGAGCCACTGCCTGTTCCCCCACGCTACCATCCAGAAGGCGAGGTCAGTACATGGTGCATCTAAGCTAGGACCGAGAGACTGAAAAACAGATTCTATCTCAAGGCCTCACTAACTCAGAGGCTGCTGCCTACAAAGAGACTCATCACTGGCCACTTTAATAATGTTAACATTCACATTACTCATCTCATGTATATACTGTACCTTATCCATCTATTGCACCTTGCCTATGCTGCTCATCCATATACTTACGCCAACATTTCTTAATACCCATTTTTGCTTTGTTATTGTGTATAGATTGAGGGGGGAAACTATTTAATCAACTTTAGAATAAGGCTGTAACCTAACTAAATGTGTAAAAAGTCAAGGGGTCTGAATACCTTCTGAAGGCACTAAGTAAAGACATTCTAATATATTTGTAGTGAAAGATCTAAAAATGGTTAACTTTTTCCCCCCAAAATATAGAATAACAAAATATTTTGGAAACATTCCAAATAGGTTTCCAGTAAGTAATGTGGGTGCCTCGGCCACAAATAGCACTTATACAATATAAATGCATAATAAATGTCGCAGTATACCCTCTCATTGCACACTGCCACAATTTGGTAAAGTACACAACTAAGTACAGCAATATAGTTGTCAACACAAAGGTACACTTTATATACAAAAGTATGTGGATACCTCTTCAAATTAGTGTATTCTGCCATTTCAGCCACACCCGTTGCTGACAGGTATCTAAAAAGGCACCCCGCCATGCAATCTCCATAGACAAACATTGGCAGCCTTACTGAAGATTTCAGTGACTTTCAACGTGGCACTGTCATAGGATGCCATCTTTCCAACAAGTCAGTTCATCAAATTTCTGCCCTGCTAGAGCTGCCCCGTTCAACTGTAAGTGCTGTTATTGTGAAGTGGAAATGTATAGGACAGGGATCATCAACTAGATTCAGCCGCGGGCCAATTTATTTATTTTTCCTCAGCAGATGGTCGGAGGACCAGGTCATGATTAAAGATCAATTGTAGACTGCAAATTGACCGCAAGAATCTCACAGATATAATTTGACTAAAACAATTTCAAAACTTGCTTACCATTGGTATACAATCACATTTCTATATTATGCGTTGGAATACTAGAACAGATTCTCCAAAATTAAGATAAATTGGAGCTGATATCTTGGTGTTTTTAGTCTTATGTCCAACAATGAATTTAAAGTGTATATTTTTTGTTAAAAAAAATTGCTCAGAAACTCGGAGGACCATATAAAACCACCGTACGTGGGCCGCCAATTGGGGAACCCTGGTCTAGGAGCAACAACGCCTCTGTCCTCAGTTGCAACACTCACTAGTGAGTTCCAAACTGCCTCTGGAAGCAATGTCAGCACAATAACTGTTCGTCAGGAGCTTCATGAAATGGGTTTCCATGGCCGAGCAGCCGCACACAAGCCTAAGATCACCCTGCGCAATGCCAAGCGTCGGCTGGAGTGGTGTAAAGCTCGCCGCCATTGGACTCTGCAGTGGAAACGCGTTCCCTGGAGTGATGAATCACGCTTCACCATCTGGTGGTCCGACGGACAAATCTAGGTTTGGCAGATGCCAGGAGAACGCTACCTGCACGAATGCATAGTGCCAACTGTAAAGTTTGGCAGAGGAGGAATATTGGTCTGGGGCTGTTTTTCATGGTTCAGGCTAGGACCCTTAGTTCCAGTGAAGGGAAATTTTAACGCTACAGCATACAATGACATTCTAGACGATTCTGTGTTTCCAACTTTGTGGCAACAGTTTGGGGAAGGCCCTTCCCTGTTTCAGCATGCCAATGACCCCATGCACAAAGCGAGGTCTATACAGAATGGTTTGCCAAGATCGGTGTCGAAGAACTTGACTGGCCTGCATAGAACCCTGACCTCAACCCCATCTAACACCTTTGGGAAGAATTGGAACACCGACTGCGAGCCAGGCGTAATCGGCCAACATCAGTGCCGGACCTCACTAATGCTTGTGGCTGAATGGAAGCAAGTCCTTGCAGCAATGTTCCAACATCTAATGAAAAGCCTTCCCAGAAGAGTGGAGGTTGTTACAGCAGCAAAGGGGGGGGGGGGGGGGGGGGGACCAACTCCATATCAATGCCCATGATTTTGGAATCAGCTGTTCGACAAGCAGGTGTCCACATACTTTTGGTAATGTATGTTCTTTTGGCAAAAGGTAGTCATGGTAGCTCAGTAAATGCTAGTATGTATTTTTGAAAGCTGTCTCTTGATGTTTTGTTCCATGATGGTTAAAAGTTCTGTTCAGATGTGATGACACCACAAACTGTTGCATGGTCCAGGTCAGTATAATGTCATGTCACCAAGATTCCAAACTGGGTTTACTGTGTATCCAATCACAAACCACTGCAAAGGAGAGAGACAGATTATGAGAGGTGTGTAAGTGAAATGAACTCTGATTTTAATACCGTAGCTCTGTTTTCTCAGGTAAATGGTTCAAGATGAATTTATGCCTTGCAGGTCTGAGTTTTTACATTGACAGGACATATGTTGTGGCTTCAGAGGACATAGGTTGCCCATCACTGGAATGTGATTTATGCAGGGGTAGGTTATATGGGGTTAATCTTAGCTTAATCTTTAGGTGTCTTGTGGACATGCAAGTTTAAAGAGGCTGAAGAAAGAGAAGTTGTGAGGAATAACAAACAGCAAGACTTCATTCTCTTCTCTTGTGCTCTCTTCTCTTTTTCACTAAGGTTAAAACAAACAAAAAAAGCAAATATTTTTAGGCCTGGGACTTTCAGGAATGTAATCCACCATGATACTCTGTTTTATGTGGCGTCTGTGAGAGACTAGCACCTGCTAACAGCTCCCTCCCTCTGGAACATGGACTGGGGATTAGTGACATGTGACTACCCACCAGACATGCACTGGAGGACGGGTTTTTCCCTTACTCAAACAATTTCCAAACCCACGTTTCTTTACACAGGAAAAACAATGAGCTAAACATTGGATTTAGTCAGCCATATACGTGAGTCGGTGAAAGAGCATAATAATCTCAGATAAGGATTTATCATACAGTTATCCCTGTTTCTATTCACTCTTACCAGGTCGCAATCGTGTCACTAGCAGCCCTTCTCGTTCTCCTCTTCCTCACTGTTGCAGTGTCCCTCCCTGGTCCTGCCCCCTGCAGCCCCTGCCTCCAGCCCAGCAGCACTGGCCCGTAGGGCTACCAGCCGATGGTGGATGGCTACGTAGAGGCGAGCCACGTCCCTGGCGCTGGCCTGGATGAGGAACACCCGGATGGCCTGGGTCTCCACGTCGGTGGCCGTCACCTGGAGGTTCCGACGTGCGGGGCGACGCAGGTGTGTGTGGGGCCAGAGCTTAGTGTTGAGGATGACTTTCAGACTGCCCTGGTGCCTCATCACTGTTTTGATCGGAGGGAGGCAGGTGTGAGAGATGTACTGAGGATGAGAGAGAATTACAGAAAGACGTGCGGATGTTGGTCAGAGAGAGTGGAATAGTAGTCTTCTTCATGGTAAACTCACCTATCCTGGACTGCAACCCTCCTTTGGTCCCTGCCATTAGATCATTGAGTCGCAGGACTCCTCTCCCTCGCTCATTCCATGCCTGAGTTCCATTTTCCAGAACAAACAGTCTGCAGGTTAGCTAAAAGAAAGGTATTTAAAAAAGGTACATCACTATCACTGCTCTAGCAATAGGCATATTGAACATTTCCTATTTCAACTTAACATGGACCTCACCTGGACCACATTGCTCTCCTTCTCCTCCCCAGTGAACAGCTGAACCCGCCTGAGCACACGCTGCCTCCCACAGGACTCTGTGTAAGCTGCAGCAGACTCCCTCAGGCTGCTCCACACAGCACCTATCAACAACCACAGACAGCACTTCAGCTGCAGTTCTGAAAGGCATACACTAAGAGGCAGTCAATTGCTATTAGAACCGAGGTGCACAACTCTAGTCCTGTAGGGCGTAGTCTGGTGGACCAGGACTGGAGATGTGTACCCATGCAAATCCAATGACGCCCCTAATGATTTACCTTTATGCCTTGTCTCAAAGGTGGAGGACTCAGAATTAGAGGAGCTGCAATCAGAATGTTCACTGCTGGGCAATTTCTGTGGTCTCTATATGAGGGAGAGAGAGTATTTCTGTAAATCCAATGTATTTTGTAACACAGTTATGTTTTATAGTCATAAGCAAACTTGCTACTTTATAAGTATGTCATTGGTGCTCAAAAGTTTCCTGAACTCACCAAAACTCTCGCGCCCATGTTTTCCCCAAATACAAACTGGACCCTGTCTGAGGTAATAGTGTCTGCCTTCAATCTGTAGAGGGTGAACCAGAGGTCAGCAGAGAGGTCAGCAGGTTCAGAATCATTGCTGGGAACTAAACTGTGTCTCTGACACCACGTAGCTCTGACAGAGGAAACAAAACCCAACACCACCGTCAGGGTCACTGGATTAAAGCAAGGCTGTCCAGTCCTGGGTCTGGCCTGGAAGTTAACACTAACTACCCTGATTTAAGTAACTAAACCCTGCCATAAATAGATTTATAAAATCACTTCAGTGAATCATCACTAATATTATATTAAACCAGGTGCCCTGCATACCTGTGAACTTGAGGGAACGTCTTCGGATGTAATACACTCACAGTGGAGGAGTGGTCAGTTGTGACGCTGCAGCAATCGTCTGAAAGGTCATGGCTGACCTGTGGGACAAAATACAACGCAAACCTTTTATTTTACAGTCTTGCTGTATTTCTGATAAATTACAGTAATGGCCACTTGAGTCAAAGAACTCAACCTTTATGTAAATCTAAAATAAATTGCAGCCAAAACATATTATATAATTGTGTGTTAATGTGGCAAGTTTGGGAGTAGAAAGGAAGCTATTCAGTCTCAGTGTGGTAAGCATTCTGATGCTGATTCAAACCGGTTTTGGAGTTCGGGTTTATAAACCTGCATCCTCCCACTCTCAGGCAGTGCGTGAATACGTTTCTCTGAGAAAAACATGTTGGTCCCTCAGGCAGTGATGCAACCACAACTGAGGGGAACAAGTGTTTTACTATTTAAATACTTGAGGCCTGAGTGAGTTTTCACTCTTATTTTTTTACCTGAGAATGTTCTTGATTCACTCTGTCAGGCCTTGTAGGGCAACACCTGCATGTTCACAGGCACCGACCGACATAACGCAGTTTCTCAGGACCCCCCTGCAAGGTCGGAGTTCGGCCTATTTGGTTGTCATTCTCTCATGTTAAGCTAAACATTTCACGAAGCTATACACGGTGCTGAAATGCTCCCATTTTTAGACTGTTGGCAATACCGTAATTACTCGTTCAGTAAATCAAGTTGGAAATTCAAACCTTGCAAATTGCAGGGCTGCGGGAGTGTCCGGTACACCAGTGTTCACAGGTGCCAGCTCAGGAGGACAAAGCCATGAGCCTAACACCAGGGTGTGCGACACGTGTCAAGAGAGAGAAGCACGGGGCGTTACTGACGCGTGACGGGGGTAGGTGAAGAGTTGTGGAATACCTCAGATAGGTGTGGCTGTGAGATGTTGTTCCTGGGCTGAGGGGCGAGGAGACGTGCAGGCTGAAGTAATGACCTTCTGACCCTGTTCAGAGGTGACACTACAAAGAAAGAGATGGAGTGTGTGAGAGGGAACGATGTCCTTTAAAGTCAGCCTTACAATCAGATATGGATTAAATACGAGTCGTTCAGGGAATTGGAGGTCTTTTTGTTCATCCCCCTTAAAGATAAACATAACACCAGACAATACAAACTAACCTTTGTTTTGGGAAATGTTGGTCTGGCTGCAGAGATTTGAGGGCATGAAGACATTTGATCTTGAGACTAAGAGAGAGAATATCCATCAGAAGAGTTCACACACACACACAGTATATCATATGGTTAAAGTTCAAATGTGACCCAGATTTATGTCAAAGTGACCGCCAGATTTGGCACATGACAACATACATTGCCAACACTGAGCAGTGAGGTTTCCACATGGGCACTAGTGGGTCATGGTGGTGATTTGTGATGAGCAGGTGAGGGCTGCAGTGACAGAGTGAAACTGAAACGGATTAAGGGAAAGAGATACCAGGGGCGGCTGTGAAGTGGCTGCTGGGAATCTGAGGCCCTGACAGGGATGGTGTGAATGGAATGTATGGACCTACAGGGAATACTGGCACTGAACATAAACAGAAAATATTTAAGAGTTTGACCATGATGCACTGCTTCGGTTCATTTAATAGATGGGGAGATATTTTATCCCATTAAGATCCCAGTTTTATTACGGCTACAATCATCTCCAGGTGAGTCAAGGAATTAAGCAGCCTGACTCAGTTGCCACTTATTTGCGTTGGGAATGTATGCCCTAGGGCAGTGGTTTCCCAACTGAAATTGGGTAGTGCATCATCAATTCCTCCTCATGTTAGTCATTGCATAATTTAAAGAGCTATTTATAACTTGTTAGAAATGGTCAGATCAACTAGCTGTCAGCTAACATTTATTTTTTTGCCCATAGATATTGATGTAATTTGTCACTCATATCACATGAATACACATTAGACATGGCAAAATGTTTAGAATTGAAAGAAAATGTGCTTTAAAACTGCAAAATGTTCTTTGCACCCCATGACAGAATGTGTAGAATTTCATCAAATAAGCTTTAAACCTGCATAATTCTCCCCTCCAACAAGAGGGGTGAGAACAGTTTGTGTCATGAACCGTGCTTGTGCCCATATTCCCCAATGCTAGAAGGGGAATCCCTGCCCTAGGGGACACAAATCTCGCAAACAGAGCGACATAGTGTCGTACACGGTCCGTTCCAAAATGTAAGCCACACAAAAGTACGTAGAACTATGTGTGAAAACACAACGCTCCGTCGCAGCGCTTTCGTAGTTTGCGTTAAGTGTGTAGGGCCCATTAGAGAGATGATAGATAAAAGGATAGAGAAGAGAGATCGCAAATGTGTAGGAGGGGGAGTTTTGTTTACCTGGAGGACGCGGGGGAAAAGAGAGAGAACTTGATCGCACTCGTCTACTGCCGTCACAGGAGCCTGTCCGAGATACAGAGTGAAATGCATATAAGACCTTGATTGGTTGGATTACCACACTGCCAATCACAGGCCAATCATTCTAGTCAATGATTGACAACGCCGCCTACCAATCCCACCACAATACAGGGTCCTTCATCATTAGAAAACGTTAATTATGTAAACCATATGTTTCATAATACCTTGTACACAGTATAAAGGTACAATTTTAATAGAGATCTTACAGATACATCTCCTTTACCAAAGGAACAAAAATAACATGGAGGAAAAGGCATTATGTCTGGTGTTATGCACCAGTACTTATGTGTGTGTGTGTACTGGACAGTGGAAACTCACCTTTCCTGTTTCTGTTGTTAGGGTAGGTGAGCGATCTGACTCGTTTGTTTGGACTGATTCCCATAACTATTTGGAGAACAAGAAAAATATGCAGAAGCACGTCTGTCCATGCAATAGAAAGTAACAAAGAAATCATCTATCAAAATGGTTGATTGTTATGACACGCAGCAGCGGCAAGTTATGATGCTTACCTGAGCCCTCCTCCCATCTCTCTGCGCTTCTCTGTAAACAAAATTATTATGATTACTCTTTCATTACGTGATTTGTTCCTCACCATGCATTTGCATCCTGTCAACATTGTAGGCCTACCAATTATTAGGATATAACGTTTACCTTCATGGATGCGGTTTTCTTTTGAAAGATGAACATTGGTGGGGCAAGCACAGTTTTTTCTGTAAAAAGACGAATAATAGCACAGTTAGAGGGAATTCTCCTTGTTGCAGTTTGATATGACTGAATCAGTACTTAAAGGGACTTTTTAAAATGTTTTTTAGTAAAAAAGATAGCGGAATATTTGTTTTTCCTGTATGTTTTTCCAATGGCATCATCTGGTGTGCATCATGTGATTTCAACCAAATATGACTAGGCATTGCCTACTAATTGCCTACTAATTAGTTAAAATCACATGATGCATAACAAGATGCCATTGGAAAAACGTATCTTACTCTTATCGTTTTTGACTAGGAAACATTGAAACGTGCCATTTTCACATACGTTGATGTTGTTGAGGTAGTGCTGGAGAAATATAATAATATTTATATTACATTATTCATGCATGAATCTTAGCTAATCCCTACCTGAGCTTAAAGCATTAACTTAAATTCAAATAGGAAAACACTTTTCTTAATTTTGCCACTGAAACCACAAAGACATAACTAGGGAAATGGGTCTGAATCTGTGAGCTGTCAGTACACACTGTTCTGCCAAGAACCTAAAATGTGATGCTAGGAAAATCAACAGTAAAGCTGTTCTGAATATGAATAATTTACACACAAACTATTATTCCTAAATAAACTCTCAAAATACACAGCCATCTAAAAAACTATCACCAAAGATCCACTCACAATGCAAAGGATGACAGCCAAGAAGTTGAAATGTCACAATTGCAGGAAAAATCTGCACAACGGCCCAAAGAGCAGCGAGATCGCTAGGCTCGCCCACAGTTCTGGAGATGTCAATTGTCATCCCACCTCAATGTATTATCCTAATGAATGGAGGCTTTGACATCCAAGGCCTCTTATGTAACCACACAGCCTGACAAGGGGCTCTGGGAGCTGGGGACAGGCCCACCGTGGAAGGGGTGAGTGATGGGATAGCAGTGGAGGTGTGAGCCAGCTAGGCAGCAGACGCCAAGGCTTGGCCATGGGTAAAACTGACCTGTCTGGAGGCTATAAATACACAGGGACTCTGTCACTGATCTGACCTTGTACTGTGAACTCTACATGGAGTCAGTGAGTAATGTCTTTTGGTGTGTTAATTCCAGAGGAAAACGACTGCCCCCTCTCATTGAAGCCACGGAAGTTCAAGGAACAAGGTACAGCAGGCATTGTTTACAGAAAATATGCTCCCCATAATAATGAATAGAAAAAT